>NW_008795575.1:1268866-1277156 GCF_000699145.1 Aptenodytes forsteri
ACCGAGGTCAGGCTGACAGGCCTGTAGTTCCCCGGATCCTCCTTCCAGCCCTTCTTGTAGATGAGCATCACATTGGCAAGCCTCCAGTCGTCCGGGACCTCCCCCGTTTTAACCAGGAGCTTCGCTAACTCTTTGATGAGAGCAGAGCGCTAGCAGAGAAAAACAGATCAAATATTTAAAATCTACCCAACTAAGAGAAAACAAATTCTCTGCCTGATCCTGGTAAAGACCCTCTAGAAACGCAAGGTTTGTTTATGCATGGTCTTGATAAGGCCCTTTCGCTAACTCTTTGATGAGAGCAGAGCGCTAGCAGAGAAAAACAGATCAAATATTTAAAATCTACCCAACTAAGAGAAAACAAATTCTCTGCCTGATCCTGGTAAAGACCCTCTAGAAACGCAAGGTTTGTTTATGCATGGTCTTGATAAGGCCCTTAGCTTCCACTAGAGTCCTTCTGGGGAATTCTGGAGCCCAAAGGGGTATATGGATCCAAATTTTACAAATCATCCCAGTTTCTGGGATGGGCAGGAGTAAGGTGGTTAAACTAAATATTTCTGACATTTGCAGAAAGAGGCAATTGAAATCTAGCTATGGAAAACATGTAACATCTGAAACTCGGCCCTTCCTGTCAGTGAAACTTTTTCCAAACTGTTGCTGAAGTTTGTTTTATTGAAGGTTTCAAAGAAAGCCGGACTGGCCGCTGGATGATAGGCCTTCAGATATTGCAGTCCAAACATGAAAAAAGGGCTGGTGCATTTCCTATAAAAATGATTTTGCTTTTTATTCAGCTGGTGAATATGAAATTGCTTCAGTCTGGGGAGTTGGGAAGAATGCAGTGCAGCCCTGCGCTAAAGCAAACATAGACGTTGACTGACTGATCCGATGCTGTTGGATGAACTAGGAAAAAGGGCTGGAAAGGTCTCAAGGTCATGTGCAGTCTCTGGCTCTGTCAGGCATCCATATCATAATGGCATTCATAAATGCATCAAGATGGATTTTCAAATCAAGACTGAGTCCCACTACTCCTGTGAGGAGGCTGCTTCAAAACCTTATATCTATGATGGTTAAAATCCTTCTTATTTCCAACCTTAGCATATTACTGCCTAGCTTATGGGCATTTATTAATGAAAGCTTTGAGCAAGGCTGCTGAACTTTATTTCATCAGGATTAAGTTCTTGTGCCATCAGCATTTTTTTACCTAGCTCTCTCCCTTCCTAACATTTATACTCATGAATGCCACTCCAAATATTATGCCACCATGTTATATTGCCAAATGACATGCTATGCTAGATAATTGGATTAATAAGAAAACAAACCCCTTCCCCCTGCCTTTTCATCTGAAACAGTTTTTTAACCCTCTCCTAAGATTTCCTAAAATGTAAGCTTCTTCCTCATTTACTTTATCCATGTTTTCCTCATCTGTTTGTGGTTTGTTCCAGTCCATCTTTTCTGGAACATGAAGCATCTCTATCACATTCTTTTAGTTCTTGCTTTGCCAGACCAAGCTCCCCCTGCTTCTGAGTCACTTGTTTGCACCCTTTTCTGGATTCATCTCCAGGAGTCCTCTGGGATGAGTAAATGCCTTTCCACTGTGAAATGGTCTCCTGCTCAGTAAAGATTTTTTTGGATTGGAAATATTGTTAGAAGGGACAAACTTTTTCAAGGCATCTCTTACAAAATCTAGCAGATTTTTCTAAGCTGTGTATTTCATTAACTGGCATATTCCTTTGGCACCAAAGGTAGGATTTTGCGATGCTTTCTGCCAGCATCTCAGCTCTTGGGGAATTCTAGATTTTCACTGCCATGGATTTACTTCTAGAGCCCTTTCCCTCTGTTAAATCAAGTTGGAGTAGTGTATTTTCCTCTAGGCCTGAGGGATAATTGCTCTATCATTTCTAGTTTCAAATCTTATTTGTAATCCTCAGAATATCCTATGGATATCCTGTAGCTTCTCTGGATACAGTGTTTTCCTTTTGATGATTTTTTTAGAAACATATGTGCTTTCTCAGTTTTTCTCCAGAGTATTCCTTCCAATATTTGATTATTCATGATAAGGTGGACAATGCTTCTGATATGGGCCTTTATTAACAAAGATATATTATTAACAAGGAGAAATTCCAAACACCGGAACACTTCTGTATGGCAGAAGATTCCTTTGTTTTTGCCTGCACTTCGCCTTTTCAGAGAAGGAAATTGAGAAGAATCTGAATGCAATCTATACTCATGGAGTGGCAGTGAGAGCAGGGAGGCTTATTCTCTGTCTTATTGTATCACATTGTAGGAGAAGCCTCTCTATACCACCATATCTGTCACCTCCATGTGAGCCTGCATGCAGGGAAGCTCTGCTCTGCTCCAGAGAAGGAGAGATGTCCATGGAAGGAACAGGGGAGAACGATCTGTTTCCATCTGGCCCCTCACCCCACTGCCATGGTATAGAGGAGATATGGGTAAGGAGCAGGCCACAGAGGGGCAGCAGGACCTGGTGGTAAAAAAATAGTGTCAGACATACTTATGATGCTGTAGTATTACCAGCACCTAATTGTTTGGTACCCCATACAGCCAGAATCCTGGTACTGCTGAGGCATCCTTGTATCACTGTTACTATATAGTCTGTGCACCATATTCCAGGGTCACAAAACTCAGGGTTCAAAATATCCACTAAGGCTCATGAGCAATTATCTTTGGGAGCCCCTCGACTGCTGGCTGAACGGTGTTCTCATTGCTTAGTCTCTGCTGTAAGATTCAAGGACATACTGTCTCGCTTGTTCCGATTCTGGCCTGGGTTGGTTTGTGCAAATATTAACGTTGGCTTTTCCCTTTCTCAGCCTGCCTCCTCATATGGTAAGAGACCACATGTATGAATAATGTGACAAGCATTTCTTTTGGTGGGGTTGGAAAATGCAACTTCCCTAGAATTAGATCCAGAATTGGCAAGAGTCACTGCTGCCACTCAGTTTTTGGACTTAGCAGAAGAAGCAGCAACCCCTTTTCATTAGCAGGCATCTGGGGCAGATAAAAGGCCTGCTGAAGTCAATGGGCACCAGAGAATTGCATTTGAGAGTATTTACTTCAAAGTCACAAGGCACTCATGCTGCTGAACAAGAGGTTCCCTCTGTGGGAAGAGTGACCACTGTGCCGCTCTTGAGCTGTGTGCGGTTCAGGCAGCACCGGGGTGGCTCCTCGGAGATGGCTAAATGACATGGTTAACTGTGGGAGGAAGCACATAAGCAGGAGTCCCCTGCTAATTTGGGAGTCTAAAATTTGTTTGTGGATATTTTCCTGACAAAAGGGGACTACCTTGGCCACACCAATTAAAAACTTTTCTGGTAAAATGGAAACACAGTTGATTAATAAGAAAAAAGGTCAAAAAGCATATGAGTATTGTATTCAGGATTATTGAATAAATCTTGACATATCAACCTAAATCTAATTGCAGTCCTCTTTTTACAGGCTGGTTAGAGCTTATTGAAAATAAAATTAAAGCAGCTTTGATTTTGGCCCAAACATAAAGCTGAAATACTGAAACAGCATGAAAAGACATTTTTATTATAGTGATTTCTGACCACATGAAAATAAGGAAGTACTACAGATCTTTCAAGAAAGCCTGACTTTATGAGATTTCTAGCATCATTTCCAGATTAAACAGATTTGGCTCAATGTTCAAGCTTCTTGAGGCTCATCCGAACCAAACACATTTTCTGAGATTTATGTCAGTCTGGGCTTTACTCCTTATGAGTCTTATTGCAGATTTTTGAAAGCTCTATTTATTGGTATATTTAGGGGAACTGTGCAAATCATTCAGCCTGAATCTCAAAAGCCTGGATTCTGCTTTCAGCAGCAAACTTGGGATCACTGACCAGATCAGTAAGAGTCTAACAAATTCTGGACAAAGTTCTGTGGAAATGGGGTCCAATTTGAATTTTAATTTTGACTTTACTCAGTTTAGAGAAAAGAGAATATTGAGGATTGGGAACGCTGCTGCTGTATGATTTCTTGCTGTTCCACAGGCTTCTTTGATTTTTATGCTGGCTGTGTCACTTCTAAAAGCTATTTAGCTATCCAGCTGCTGTTGATTTTAATGAGAGGTAAGGAAAACCTGGTGAGGGTTAGCTCATTACTTTCTGAGCCGATGTCAATAATGATTTCATCATAATGTCTGAGTTGAAGCTCAGTTTTGTGAGTGTAGCTGCTGAGCCTGCTGGGCTACAAGAGTGTCTGCAGTCTGCATTATTGATTCTCTGCACAGAGACACAGGTAGCTTATTTCAGATTCCAGCTGGTCAAAAAGGTTGTGAGGAGGTCTAGCGTGTAGGAATTAAGATTAAGGGAACTCAAGTCCGAATAAGATACCACCTCTCTGCTTCAGATCTGCATGCGGTGGGGATGATATATCGCTTTGGTACAATAGAGTAGGTGTTAAAGATTGTGAAGTGCTTCCTTACCACTAGGATTAGTAGGACCATTTAAGGATTTTTGCATTGTTCTGAAGAAAAAGCTATTGAATTAAGGCCAGCTGTTACAGGGAGATTTTTCATTTATTTGAATATCAGCGATATACAGGGTCAGAATCATGATGTTTTATCTAGGAAATCAAAATACTGCTTTTAATGTCTTGCACTTTTACACATCTAAGCTCTCTCCAGATTCATTAGAATATAAATGCACTGAGGTCACACTATGTAAAGGCTGCATTTAGCTCCCTGAATGCAATGTTCAGCAGCCATTTTGTTCTTAGAGCAACTTTCTGGACTGTAATAAAGGAGATGAAAACACTAGGTTTTCTTATGACTGCTGGACTTTCTTTGCTTTCTTTCATGCTACTCTTTAGAACAGTCAGATGAAGCTGGACAGTACATGTTTTGTTCATTTTGTAGGGAAAAGGATAAAATAACTGAAAATCTGTAACAATTTAAAACAGCAAATCCTTGCAAAACTGAAACCGTCCTAATTCAGGAAAAAAAGGCTTTCACCATAGTGCCCATCTTTCTGAAAGCAATAACGTTTACCAGATTGGTATTTTTGGCTTTTGTCTAACATTAAAAACAAAGTAAGGTTTATAAAGGAGATCTGGCAAAGATGTTACCCGTAACAAAAACTAATCACTTTAGATATTTTTAGTACAATGATATCCATGCTGTTTTCAAAAAGAATGTTGGACTCCCAATGGGGAGGATGTTTACAGCTCTGGACCTTCAAGATTTTAACTTGATTATTTGCAGGCAACATAGTCTGCCTACTTATATAACAGAACAACAATTGTGTAATCACCACTGTTAAGTGAAAAGTCACATGATTTGAGTTTTGTTTAAACTCAGCTGGTTCTTGTTTCTTAATGGGTTGCCATTCTCTTGTACGCACCCTCAAGGAGAGTGAATTTAGTAATTTGAAACAGCATTTTATCTTTGTCTTTTCATGCTTTATAACTTTGTTATGGCTTTCAAAACCTCCCAAACTGCTAGGGAAATAGCTTCTAGTATTCGTTATCCAGACTAATTACACACTTCTGCACGGAACTGGTCTGGTGTTAATGGTTCAACAAGAGTTTTCCTAGGGAGCATGTTTGCCCTTATGCATGAACAGCTTCCCACAGATCAGTTTGCAGACTTCAGCTTTTAATGGGCCACAGAGACTTAGAGTGCTCTCAAGAACACGGTGGATGTAACAGAGGACCGGAAGGATGGAGGATCAGAGGCAGCAGTCACAAGCAAACATACGTACGTGTGTGTGTGAAAGAAAATAGATTTCCTAGGGAAAAAAAAAAACAACTAAATTATGTTCCTTAGGAATTGGGAATACAATAGTCCCCACACCAGGATCAGAGGATTTGAACTGAGCGCATGGTTAAGCATTCAGACCCTGCTGAATTTTAATGCCCATCTTTTGTGCCATACCAGTTCCTATATTCTATAAGATGTTCTTTCAAACTGCAATAAAATGTTCTTTCAAACAGAAATAAAATAACAGGAAAATACCCATCTAATTTGTCCTGGATAAGAAATGGCATAGAATAAAATAACTAGGTTTCCTGTTGTGTTCCATTTAATGACTGTTCGTAGTTATAGTAAAAGCCATTGTTTGGGAGGTAAATTGAGAGTGGCAGTGAATGCAAAAAAGTAAATGAAATACATGATTTCTGGCTCATTTGTTGGAAAGTAGAAAACATGAGACGTTTTGGTGTTTGGAATTCATGAGTATTTCCATTATCTACCCTGTGTTTCTTTTTTTCTTTCTCTCCTAGATCTAAGATTCTCTTCCATTTCTGTTTCTTCATCCTCCTCCTTTTTACTACTTCCACTATACTCCCCGTGGCCTGGAAGAGCTCCCTTGCCCCACACCCCAACTCCCCTGTTCAAGCGCGAGCAAGTCCTGTTGTTTTTTCTGCTCAGTCTTGTACTTTTAGTGGCCATTCTGGCAGATCTGTTAGAACGTATTTAAGATTTGATTTCTTTTCAGGATATGCTAAACTATATGAGGAGAGCTAAATAAGTACGGAAGACTGTCTTAATATGGCTGGGGGGGGGGGGGGGTTGATAGTAAATGAGGGTAGAGGTGATCTACTAGTACAGGCTTTGTCTCCTGTAAGATACGATTCCCCATGTGAAGAGTTTGAAACTCCTGAGCTTGGCTGTCTTCCTAGAGACAGGTTTAGCCTGGGAAGGCTAAGTGACATGGCATCTCAGCATGGTAGAAGTACTGCATCCCACAGACAGATCCTTCCCTTCGCTACAAGACTAGAACTGCAAATATTTTGCATAGTTACTCTGGCATTCTCCATGTGGCTGTTACATTTTGTTGAGTGACGACGATAGCTACATGCACGAGCTAGATGTCTACTCTTTAACCTCTGCTATAAGCTGGTTTTGATTTTCCTTAATATAAAGCAAGCAGAGGACAATGGATCATATTGTGCCTGATTAAATTTTCTGAGCAAATGGCTTAATGTCCCCTGTGCCCTATCTTAGCCAGGGTTACTTCACTATAACCACAAGAGAAAGCTGAATCAGCCAGCAGATTGAGCCACAGGTAGTGTCTGAATTCAGCTGCTGATGGGAAACGCGTTTTTCTCCTCTTCCCAACTCTTTTCCTGTAGCATAGTGTCCACTGGGATGGCTGTGGAGGCAGTATTACATTGCAAGGACGTGTGTCTCATTCTCTGACAGTCTTCCATGACTTCATAATTTATAGCATAATAAAGTAAAAATCATATGTTGCAGTTACTCCTCCTGGAGTGGGCAAGGCAACATAGTCCTGGGAGGCAGGACATCATCTCTGATTTCAGAAGCCATTTTGAAAAGAAAGAGGATTACTGAGTATTGTTTACATGGAAAGAAGCAAAGTCACTATCAAAATGAGGAAAAGCAATGTATAAGTGCAAAACTGCTAAACACAAATTGTGATTTGGTGTGTGTGTTTGAAAGAGACTTTATCCCTCTATTCTTTGTTTCTAATGTCTGAGGAACAGTATTTAATGGAATGGGGCAGACAGGGTCAAGCTGAGACATGGATTTAATTCCTCACCTCTATAAACAAAAACACATTTCATGCTGAACTTTGCATGATGAGAGGGAAGAGATGGGACAGGAATTTAAACATTACACTCTGTTTACAGAAAAAGAGAAGGAAAATGTTCACAAAGGTGATACTAGTTGCAGGCACTTCTGCCTTTGCCTGGGCACTAATGTAACAGATGTATATTTGCACTATTACACTTTGCTCATAGCATATGCACACCACACAGAAACAGCGCAGAGGGGATTATACAGATCTAACTGCTTCCCCTTGGATGTAGCCAAACTGCCAGTCACAAGGCAGATGCTGTAAAATACAGTAGCACATGCAAAAGTGGGACATGGTGGGGAGCTGCTCTGGAGGCACAGGATGAGAGAAGTGGTGCAAAGAGCAATGTGTGGTTGAAAGGAGTCCTGAAAAGGGGTGGCATTTGGACACTTAAAAGCTGGAACTCAGATTTCAGATTTGGCATGCCAATTGCTCTTGGCAAACAGATGCCCCTGGAAATAAAATGGACCTGATGAGATCCATCCGCGGGTCCTGAAGGAACTGGCGGATGAAGTTGCTAAGCCACTACCTGTCGTATTTGAGAAGTTGTGGCAGGCCGGTGAAGTTCCCACTGACTGGAAAAGAGGAAACACAACCCCCATTTTTAAAAAGGGAAATAAGGAAACCCTGGGGAACTACAGGCCAGTCAGTCTCACCCCTGTGCCCGGGAAGATCATGGAACAGATCCTCCTGGAAGCTATGCGAAGGCACATGGAGGACAGGGAGGAGATTTG
>NW_008795575.1:1278220-1346488 GCF_000699145.1 Aptenodytes forsteri
AGGGCCTGTTGTGACAGGACAAGGGGGAATGGCTTTAAACTAAAGGGGGGTAGATTTAGACTAGATATAAGGAAGAAATTTTTTACGCTGAGGGTGGTGAAACACTGGCCCAGGTTGCCCAGAGAGGTGGTGGATGCCCCATCCCTGGAAACATTCCAGGTCAGGCTGGACGGGGCTCTGAGCAACCTGATGTAGTTGACGATGTCCCTGCCCATGGCAGGGGGGTTGGACTAGACGACCTTTAGAGGTCCCTTCCAACCCAAACTATTCTATGATTCTATCAGTAACCTCAGACTCAAGAGAAGCCCAAAATCTGGTGTTTGAATATTTGTGGACCTGTTGGATCCTCTTGTTCCATCAGACTTGACTTTTGTGGTCCCCCAT
This sequence comes from Aptenodytes forsteri, assembly GCF_000699145.1. Classification (NCBI taxonomy): domain Eukaryota; kingdom Metazoa; phylum Chordata; class Aves; order Sphenisciformes; family Spheniscidae; genus Aptenodytes; species Aptenodytes forsteri. The sequence continues at coordinate 1,278,605 of NW_008795575.1, forward strand.
AGCATTAGCAGCCCAGGGGGACTGAAGATGCTGCAGTGCTTTTGTGCACCTGGTGTTGTATTATTTACCAGCATCCTGCTCTACAAACTCTTGTTATATGACAGCTTATATTCTGTCATGCATTTTCATGCATAGATCTGTGCCAAATATTCCAGTACATCATACACAGATACTGGGGAGCAAATGTAAGAAAACTCTTTTTGTTGTAGGATGGGACCAGCACCTTAAATTATACTTCGTGACTGAGAAACAATGTGTTCAGATTTGATCAGTGAAAGTATCTCAACCACACTCTTGACAGCTATTTTTATCATACTTGGGGCTATGGAATATAGCTGTATTTTTAATGTTGAATAGCTTGTACTGATAGTCATTCTGCACCTAGGTAATTTTCTTCTTTTTAACCCTTGACTAACCTCTGAGTACAGACTCATTTCACATCACACTTTAGGAAGTTAGAAGGGCTCCCTGAGAACTGTGGAGTTTGAGCCACCTCAGGATTTCTTCAGTGCAGGGAGCTTTCATTATGGAGCTTGCTTGGCTGCTCTGTTCTCTCCAGATATATTCCAGCTGCTTCCCACTTCTCAGCTGATGCAGGCTCTTGATATTTTCATGGTTTGGTAAAAGAAGCCAGCAAATCCTTATCCCTTTTCCCTCCCCTTTCCTCACACACACACGACTGACAGGAAAATAAGCATTAATATGTCATCTTTAAAATAAGAGGGGGACATGGTTTCCCTATGAAGTAGTGGAAAAACTGACATCATGTTTGGAACAGCTTTTTTCCCCTTTCTCCTTCTAATTGCACTGAGTTTTTAAAGCCAGGGAATAAAATCCTCCCCTCTGGATTGGGAGAAGGTTCCCCATAAGCTGCTGTTTGTCTGGGCTTGGTATGACTCACGCTGCTCCTTTTGCAGTTCATTGACAAATTACTAGAACCAGGAGCTGGGAACTTAGGCAGCAAAGGGAGAAAGCAAGGAGTGCAAGTCAACTGGTGAAAGAAAATGAGGAGGAAACAATATTTATGGGAATTTCAGTAACTGGTTCTTTATTTCTGTATTATATTCTTTTTCTTTCCACTTTAAAGGAAATGGCTCCTATAGCAAGAATGACTCACTCATCAGATGTTGCCAGGGATGTGGGTTTGCCAGTTACTTATTATGTTAACCTTTTATCACAGCACGGTGCAAGTGTACGGTTCCAGATAAGACCACAGATGTGAAGACAGAGGAGGGAAACAGCAGGGGGTGGAAAAAACATCACTTATGGTCAAGCATCAGTTCTGTGCATCTGCAATGAGAAGCAGCTCTTTGGCTGTTTGAGCTGACCTGAAATAGTATTGAGAGGTTTGTCCTCTGTAGCACTGTGTCCACACAACACCACATGCTGATTTTCATAGGGTTTTGGAGTTCTGCATCTTGGCAAAGCAGAGGAAACTCCACCAGGCACAGTGACAAGCCAGGTATGACACTATGTCAGCTCTCTGCTAAATGTTTTTCTTGCTGCAACACAGTCTGGCTGTGATGGCACCTGCTTCCCAGCTCTGCAGAGCTCCTCACAGATCCCAAAGGGTCCCTAACTCTTCACTGGGGAGAATTTAGCCTTCCTTTAGAGGCAAAGGAAGGAGAGAAACAAAGGAGGAGACTGCAAGTAATGTAAGGAAGCGATCTTTCTAGTTTCCCTTCTTTCCTCTCTCTTTGCCTCCACTTGATACAAAATGACATTGAAATACAGGAAAGAACAGATAAATGGATCAAGGTACGATGTTTGATCATTCAGTATATGAGGGAAGCCCAAAAGTCGCAAAAGGAGTCTGAGCTCAACAAAGAAAGAAAATAGGGCACTGTTCTCTTCAGGAGAAGACTTTAAATCCAGCTGATTTTGCTTTATGGCTGTGTTGCCTGTTCTGAAATACTTGTGCTTGCAAGTAATACTTGAATTTTCACTGTTCTGAAATACTTGCAGACAGCATGTTTTAGACTCAGCAGTAACAAGACTAAGCATAAGATGGTTAGTGCTAGAGATTTGATGTTACACTATCCCAGTCAAATCAATCCCAATAAAACCTTCCAGCAGTGGCTAGAAGCTGTTTTGGAAGAAGAGCTGGCTGCTGACTGATGGTTCAGCAACACACCTGAAATGGTCTAAGTACCATGAATACACTACTGGTACATCTGTACTGCTAAATAAAGGAGGTCCAGGAAATGAGGGAGGGCAATCAAGCAAGGACTCTTGGTTGTCCATGCTGCTTTAAGTCTCTTTTGGACTCTGTTTTGGACCACTTCAGCAAGCTCTAAGATAAGTCTGTGTTACAGAGGGCTGGCTGTAGGCAGTGAGGGTATGAGCCAGTAAGCAAAATCTGATGTTAGAACTGGGTATTGGTTCCTGGTCCTCCCTATTCAGCAGTATAAATACAGTCTCTGGAGAAACTTAAAATCCATCAGCATATCGGTTGACGCAGGCTTTTTTACAGTTTTCTTGATGTCATCCCCACCTCCTAGATGCATACACTGGAAGGTGCAGCACAAGACAAGACTGAGTCCCTTTTAATCCAAGTTGGCAGCTCTTATTGCTACTCACATAATCTAATATCTTAAGACCATCAAAATAACTCCATCTGATAAAAGTTTGGATGCATTTTCAAGGTAGAGTTGGACTGCTCTGTGTTTAAACAGAGGCATCCCAAGAGCAGTAGTCATCTCTCCAAAGAAATTAGAGTTACTCAGGAATCTTTGTGCTTATTTTAATAACTATCTCAGACGTCTAGGGGTGTATCAACTCAAAGTTTGAAGTTCAGAGTTTGCCACCTCTCAGATGTGCCATTGTTACAGGATATGGGAGAAGTTGTCTGAAGTGGATCAGAAAAGTGATCGGACTTTAAATAAAAGCTATTAAAAATGCTCTTAACCCAGATAATTTCATTTATTTGCTTTAGAGTACACATGACTGCCGTAGCCTAACTGTTAGTGTGACAACTGGGAGAAGGAGGAATATGCACAGCTGGGGGGTCTAAGAGGGTTATAACCTCTTAAAACACTGTTAATGCTGTAGAAGACAAATGTATGCACGTTGAACATTTGTGCAAAGAAGGTACAAAATGTTTCTTTTGGTGCTTTAGCCTTACTGACTTACACCATAATTAGAAAGGAGTAGAGCATGTAAGGGCAGTGCCATGGTTGTACTTAAATATCCCACAGAAAAACACCCTTGATAAACTTTTCTCGGCATGCTCTAGTCCCATTAGTGTTGCTTTATAGCTTAGATATTACACACATCAGAATCATGCACAGAACCAATCCCTTTGTTTTAGACAAAACAACTAGGAGACAGACATGTAAGCAGTACAGAGTTTTAATCCCATTATCCAATATATCCAAAGTTTGGGGTTGTTTTTCTTTGAGTTGATGAAATGGAAATTCAAATGTTACTTTGACAGTGCCATAGGAAAGTCTAAAGTGAGGGACTGTAAATAGCGTTTAAGCTGACATTTCATCTTGGAAGTTAGGGGAAGGAATGAAGTGAAGCAGCCAGCATGAATGCTCACTTGACTCTTGAGGGAAAACTTAACATTTAAGAGTTTACTGATATTGTAATTTGTAAAGCCACATCTGAAGGCCATTTGTTTTTGTACTCAAGATACCAATTCAAAACACTCCTATTTAACACAAAGCTACTGGCCATCCTCTTTTCTTACCCCATCTCTCCATTCCTTCCTTGTCTTTGGATTCTCTGCAGTAATTCCTGAATACAGGTTGGAAATGAAGCTATTTACCAGCCTAGAAAGATGAAAAGATTTGGTAACAAAGCTTGACATGCCAAACTTGGTGTCTGCGTTCTTCATCACTGTTTTGTGTGCTAGCCTGAAGCTTTTAATTAAATTTGATACGGTGGTTGCTCACAGCAGCCCCGTTGTGCTAGGCAGTATCACATATCCAGAAGCAGCGTGGGCACTTGCTCTGCTTTTTAGGGCAGCATCCTGAACAGCCTCTGCAAAAGATGTTTTTTTATAAGAACCTGTAAAGCAAAGCACTCTGAGGTGAATGAGACACAGTGTCTGAGAAAATTCACTAGGACTGGAAAGTGGGAGAATTGCCCACGGATCTTTTCCTTTGCATTCCCTTTCATTGTAGTATTATAAACAATCATTAATATTTTTAGGCTTGTGGTAGTTCTGGGAGATATTATCCTCATTTTGTGCATAAGGTCTTGGATGATCCATCTGTTTGGAGAGGTACTGTTTTATGCTGAGAAACATTTGATCAAGCCAGGCTAGCAAAGAAGTGCCTTTGGGAAGTTAGTCAAGCTGGCAGCCAAATAAAAGGCAGTGTTTCATCATGTGTCTTTAGAAAATCACCCTGCTTTTCTGGCCTTTGTGCTCTTGTGTTCACTGCATATGAGCCCTGCTTAGTGCTCACTCCCAGTTGCTTCAGATTGCTATGACAAACTCACTGTGTGCTCTTGGTTGTTTACTACATTCCTGTTCAGTTCTTCTTTTAATTCCTGTTATAAGAAGCCCATTTTCAATGGAATGCGACATTTTTATGGCCGAAGCTTTATAAGCCTCTTCTGCTCCTGCAGTCACGAAGCCAGTGTAATTTCGGTTGTATGACATGGCAGCTGGGAGATTCAACTGCAGCATGAACAGACAAATGCAATTAACCTAGCTGTAATCCACTTAGGTAGTGGTATCCAAGCTAAAAAGCTGTAACAGCAACAGCCATAACATCCTACCTGGTACCCCGGATATATATTCAACAACTGAAATTCATTTCACTGTGAGTTTTATTTACAGTATGTCTCTGTGCTGTTTTCACACTTGGTAGATATACCCCTCAGAACAGCCTATGCTTCTTTTCAGAGCAGCATCTTGAACAGCCTCTGAAGATGATGTTTATTGTGCTCTAGGTGGCAACATCTTCAACAAGTCCCAAAGGATCTGTTACCTGATGAAACAATGACTAAAATATTGTGCTCATTAGCTCTATTCCAACATGTCCTCTCCACTGGGAATAAGCTTGTCTGTCAAAGCTGTAAAGGAAGTGGATGATTTATATGTGGCTATAGGATACTCAGATCATGCATTCTGCTGCCAGTTTTCCCTTTCTATTGGTGACTGTAAATACATATAACTTTCAAGCGAAATTCTGGCTCCAAGGAAAAGGCAATGTAAAAAAATTCTATTGACATGAATGGAGCCAGGATTTCAAGTATTTTCACCTCATTTTCATTTATTAAACCCAGGTAGTATATCAGGAGCTCCCTGAAGTTGGAGGAGCTGTGCTCATTTATGCTTGAGAGCAACCGATTCACATTTTCTGCTAGTTAAAACCCTCTATAAAGTTTATGTGGAGATATTTCCTTACAGTGTCCGTCCCCCCCCCACGCTGTCTCCTTCTCATCCCATTTCTTATCCAACACTTTATTGACAACTTTTCTCTTTTGACTTTTTTCCCAGTAAGTTCAAAGCAGCCTTCATTCCCAAGCCTTCATTCCAGTTACCATGACTTCTGGCCTTGCAACACAAGGCATTTTAGCCTTCATAATACATTTGACATTTTTTATTAATGAAAATAAGGATAGGCTCAACGCGTTGATGGGGCTTTAAAAAATGCTGTGACATAATTCCATATCTGAATGCTTTTGGCATACGTACCTTTATTTCAGGTGATTCTAGACTCTAAGATAACAAATAGCTCTTTCTCAGGATGTTGTTATGCAATGGACTGATATGCTCCATGATGGCTTCCTCTTGAATTTTAATGATGTGCTGTTTGTAAGTCTTTCAGTATCAGAGTTCAGTGCTGTCCTAGCAGCTCATCTATCATAGATCAGTGAATTCAGTGAGGGGTTTGATCTTCTAGCTTATTTCAGCAAACAAAAATGTTACTACATCTTTCGTGAAATAGAAACATACTGAGCACTCAGCCCAGTGCATAGTCATTGCACTCCTGCCTTAAGTATCCCTGTTTAAAGTAAAACATGTTCCACCTTGTGATTTTTTTGGAGGTGAAATGAGTGGGTTTATTTTTTTACACTCCTGGGACATGTTTCTGCCATCCTGGAAATAAGTTGTTTTCCCTGAGTCCACAGATTGTCTTGGTAAAGTCTTTTAGAATACTAGGGAGACTAGCATCACCTGGGAACAAGCCTGATGATTGATAGGAAATAATCAAGATAGTAACAGGTCTCTGGCACCTAAGCTGTTATTCCCACTAGGGAAGAGGAGGATCTGTATTGACCAGACATAGCAAAGTCTGTCTTTAATACTAAATGGGAATGATGATACATTTATGTTTGAAAACAACAACTGTCGGCTTTGGCAGACCTTTGTGGAATGTTGTATCTGGAATCTGCATGTACAGAGTGAGACATTCAGCTGTAAAACGGTTACGCCTGTGTTCTTCAGGAAGAAGTGCTGTAGGCTAGATGGAAGTGTCCTCCTTCCTCATCCTGACCTACAAGCCACCATAAAAATGATAATGACTTTGACTTCTGAAGTCAAAACCCTCAAGATTCTCCCACTGTTGCCCACTTTAGAGAAGACAAACCATAAAAAGTAAAAACAATCTGCAGCATACTGGAAACTCTCTGCAGATGTATCTGCACTGCACAGCATAGTGCAAAGTACCGGCAATTCGGCTGGCTCTGACCAAGCTTGCTCAGAATCAGCAGCAGGCTTGGCCATGGCTTTCTTCTCAGGGCATTCCTTGGTCCCATACAGCAACCCAGCTCCCAGTACCTGACCCACTTGGGTCAGTGCCATATGGTTCGTTGTGTTGGTTGCCTTAACCACAATAATATCTCATGAATGATGACTTCATCTTCACAAGTCTGGATGACCTTAATACAGTTAATGGCCTTATCTGTATACATAGGGAGCAGTGCTACAGAAAAATTGAATCTGTTAACTTAAAACCCTACACTAAAAGAATAGAGTTGAACTCTCACAGTACGAAAAGAGATTGTAGGGGGTTGACAGCTACCTGACAGGGATAAATTAATAAGAGTTTTGTATTCAAAAACACACAGGTACCTACATGAAGAAACTGTCTGTCCTTTGAAATCAGGTTCTGCACGCTTCTGGGGGGGAAAAAAAAAAAAGGAAACCAAAACAAACCAACTGCTTATTTAATCTGACCAAGTGGAAAAACTTTCAAGTTTGGCCTATAGAAAGCATAAACCTAGCTGGATTCTTTCTGCACAAGAGAAAACTGGATGCATACTAAGGGGTCATGAGAACACTTGCTCCGCCTGTGACCTGACTTGCTCTCTGCACACTACAGGGTGTTTTGAAGTGCCATAAATATAAGAAATATCCAACAAAAAAGTCCTGTATGTAAAATAATGCAAATCCTGGATGCTGGCTAATTCAAACTCAGGCATTTGCTGGAGAGCTATGACTCTATTTACTTAGTGTACTCTGCTGGGAAATTCTGAGGACCTTGACAACATTTTTTTAATTAAAAAGTACTTTTTGGAAACTTCAGCCTCGCACATCTCATCACAGCTGACTATGGTATGTGTATTCTCTCATATGAAAATAAGTATCTTTCCAGAATCCAAAAGATTAACAACCTGAAATCAAGTTATATCAGCAGTGACCCGCATTCTGCTCATTTGCCCTGGGGAGACATCAAAAGCTAATGAACTTAGCCTGGAAGTTACAGACTTTCCTGTATCATAGCCATAGTATCCAAGCATATTAACCAACTTGACTAACAGCTGTTGTGTGGTGTTCTCTCATCCTTTTGTCTGTTCCTTCCAAAGTCAATTTTCACAATTTTCAGAGAACAAAACCCAAATTGTAGTCCTTTTAGTAGATTTTGATTTAAATAGCTGTTTTCTAAATGAAAGCACAATAACAGTAAAACAGAACAGCAATGGCCGAAGCGCAGCTCCTCTTCCCTATCTTTTCCTGTTAAATATTTCCTTCCTATTCCAGTTCATGCATAGAGTAGCAAAACTTACTTAAAACATTCTTCCTTTTCTATCCACAGCTACCTACGGAGCTGTGCTGGGAACCAGAGCAGGGGACTGATCGTGTTGAATCAGTCTGCCTCGCAGCACAGGTATGACCACAGTTATTCTGAAATGTCCAGGGGGTGAAGGAGGGACAATAGTTGATATGGCCACTGGCCTCTCTCTTTAAACTATTTTCTTGTTTGGGATCATGAGAAAGATGTTTTCATAACATCCTATATAGAGAAACAGCTTTCTGGCTACAACTTGCGATCAGTGTATGCTTGATGCACAAAGTCATTGTCCTTGTGCTATGCAAGTTTTGCACATTCAGAACTGCATGGATTTCACTTCAGCTGGCCACATGCCCATGAAAACTATTCACTGCCAGCACAGGCAAATTTATATTTAAGGGCTGACTTTCTGCCTAAAAGACAAGAATTTTAAATCCTTCTGTTACCAGCTGTTTGTTAAAATATCTGTGATCTGAGGGCTTTAACAAGAGTTAATCTATATATCTGCAGGAAGTGTTTGCACCAGTGTCTGTTGTAGGTCATGGGCTAAATTCATTCATGGAATAGCCTGACTGAATTCAAGTCATACCAGGAATAAGCTGTCTTGGTTTTGACTTTTGCTAGATGAATGAACAGAGCAGAGGAATGTGAATGTTAATGTAACATAAGTTTGGGTGTGACATTACACCGTTCCAGATCCCCTCTGATCACTCTAAATGTATCTCAGTACTTCAGGCTACACTATAGAATGGATCTGTGTGGGTACCAGTAATAATTATTACCACAGGCCAGCTTGCAGCAGAATAATCTACAATTATGTCCATTTGTCCTCATTTAGCATGAGCAACAATGATTCTGGCGTCAGAATTAGTGTGCGTGGCTCCATGCTCTGTCTAGGTCACAGCCCAGACATACCCAGCCTGCAGAGACCCCGAATGTTTCCCATATGCACAGTTAGACTGTAGCTAGCGGATCTGACACTCGTTGCGCCATGCGTTGCTGAGTGGGGATCTCCGCAGAGTCTGATTCACTGTCTGCAGGCAATCTGTGGTTGAGTAACTGGATCTTGCTGCCGCCTGCCTTTCTGGCTGAAGTTGGTCTGGGAGTCCTTGCAGCACATTCACGTGTCCTTTAGGGAAGATCTTCTTTAATATTAAAATAACAGATGTCTTGGTGGTTTCTGATATCCTAAGTATTCTTTCCTGTGAACTAATACTACTATTATTAGTGGGTTCATATCTATTCAAAGAGTTCATTTATTCCCCTCTCCTTTTTTCATCCCACATACATGCTGGTTTTCTAGCATCTATTTTACATGTGTAAAGAACATTGCTCTCCCTGTGGTTCTTGTCAATGTGTTAAGCTGCTCCTAATGGGATTTCAGGGTCATCATGCGAGTCTGGGATGCGCCTACTTGAGGATATGCTAGTCATATGTCTATATTAAGAACTCTGTTGACAGCTGTAGGCTGTTGGATATTCTGAGTGCATTTTTAGGCATGAATGCATGCCACCAATGTAAATATAAGGTTAGATTCCAAGTTGCTGTGAAACAGAGGTATCGGAAACCATTCCTTGCAGGCACTCCAGGCAAGAAACTTGCTGGTGGGCAGAGTCTTTCCTTCTGGGCAGTTGTTTAAATGGAGGAAGACATTAGGGATGGGGTGAGAACGGAGAGATGAACTAGGAATGGGGTGAGAATAGTTTGTGACCATGCTCTCCCTAAACTCACACAATCGCAGCTGAAAATTAGATGAGGTTCTATTTTTTTTTCTATGATTAGAATACTGTTTGAACAAGCCCTCTAGGAAGTGCCATGGGATTGTGACACAGGGGCTGGACACATGAACAGAATCTTGTCTATTGATTTGGGGTCCTGAAAACCTTGCTGTACCACCAAACTGTAGATTCAGGATACAGCCTGTATGAGTGTAAGCTCCTGGATTTTGCACCTATTATTCCTTACTAAACAAATCATGGGCATCTTGCTCATCCAGATGCCAAAGGACATAGGCTGGCTATGTTCAAACAGTACAGCTGAGTTTTCTGTTGTGTGTGTGTGACTCTTAACACATAGTTATTAGGTTTTGCATGCTTTTTTTTTTCAGTTCAAGATGCTAGAAGTAGTGCGAGAACTGTGTTGTAGCCCATCAAAATGGTGTTTTCATTGTATGAACATAAAGATGCTGCATGCCTTGGGATGTGCCATGAATGCATATTGGGAATTCCTGAGGGTGCAAAGTCTCCTGGAGCAGCGTAAGGTAAGGAAAACAGCCTGGTGCAGTACTGTCTACGTTACCTAATAAGCCCTGGAACTTGTTTTTCCCAGAACTGAGTCTGAGTGTTGCCCTGAAGACTGCTAGTTGGCACAGACCACGACTGTGCATGGGAGACAGTTAACAGTTGCATGGTATTGACTGCAACCACCAGTGTTTGAGCCCCTGAACTTATTCTGTTCCATTTAGCAGTATAGCCACAACCTGAGAGACTACAGGGGAACTTCCTGAGGCTGGAGTTACATTGTACATTGGGATACACTTTAGGTTTATGAGCTAAAGACAAATGCTGACTATCTACATGGCGTAGTGCAGTGGCATGCAAAGGTAAAGGTACTAGCCCTGCACTTAGTAAGAGGTTGCCAAGCTAGTATATCATTCTACTTGTGTTACTTTCCTTTCCTTCACCAGGGCTGACACAGATGTGCTAAGCTGGACAGTATGTTTTGCTTGGGAAGGATGCATTGTATTGTATAGAAAAATCCACTCGTTAGTCAGCACTGTGCTAAATTCTTTCTCTCTTCCGTACTTTCTGAAAACGTCTCTTGTGTACTTTGCTGCAACCTTTCTCTAGCAAGTCACCTTATTCCCATCTCTCTCCAGCCGTAGTTTTCCCTCGACAGTTCTGCTTTCCAGTACATGCTTCCAGTCACCATTTTCTCAAATTTGCCAGCCCTGATCTCTGCTCGTAGCCAGCCCACCCACTTACAGATGCAGCTGCCTTTGGGCATACCTGCTGCCCTCACTGAGTAGCTTCCTTGCAGACAGACAGTCCTCTGGGGAGCATCAGTAAGCCTCTCAAAATGTTGGGAGGAATATCAAATTCTCATGCTCTCTGCTATGAAATAGCCTCCTACTACAAGGAGAAATAAACACTTCTCTTACAGGCAATGTATTCATTATTTGTGCCTTCTAGGGGTTCCTTCTACTGATACCTGCCTCTGGGACACATAAATCATTAGTTTAACTTGATATGTGTAATTTCGTCTTCTATTTTAGGGCAGTGAACATGTTGGCATTTATCCAGTCAACCTCCCCTTAGCAGTACAGTTATTTTGTTACAGCTCTCTTGAATGCAGTATCTGTACATTTGTTCACATATTAGATTATGGTAATGTTAAAAATATTCCTTTAACCTTGTTTCAGTCAGGACCCAGAAGAATAGTCTGATTTATCTGCTTCATGGGTGGTACTTCAGGCAGTTAATTAACCAAAGCATAAACTACATTATTTACCTTGACTGACTCTTTGTGTCTGCCAATAATGTTTAATCTTTCAAATTGAAATTGGCCAGAGAAATGGAAGAATGTGCTCAGTGGCTTATTATCCTCTAATAGGACATTCCATCAGTTCACAAATTCATAGTGCTCCTGATTCTCCATTTTCTTGCACTACTTTTAAGCCGGAAAAGTAACTTGCTGTGTGTTGCAGAACCAGAAACAGGCACCAGCAGTACCAAAAGCTTCCACAGTGGTACCCCAGGTCAGTGCAGGTAGTCTGCACTTCCTGGGGCAGGGGAACGTTGCCAGATTTGTACCTTAATAGAAAATCTTTTTCCAGTCCTAAATCTGACAATCCTGGACATGTGATCAAGACTACAACTGATATGTTAAAACAAATAGTGAAGACATGGTACCAGCCTTGACAACTGTTCTACTCTGACCAGTTGGAAACAGGTAGAAATAGAGCATCTGTGATTTAGCAGAAGGAAACAAAACTGTGCCTGAGCCGCAAAATGGCAGGAGCACACAGAGGGCACACTCCCTCCCAGACTCCTAGAGGCAAGCAGCAATGGCCCGAAAGCATGGGATGTAATTCACTCAATGAAATTGTGAAAGCAAATCAGGACTATGTTTAGCAAAATTTCTCCCCGCATTTTTGCTTGTATCAGCATTAGGGAAAGTAGCAGCTCTGTAAATAGGCAGTACCTTTTCCTTACAGTGAAGTGTAAGATAGGTATTTGTGAGAGAGTCTTTCTTATATGGTCATAATGTGAAGTTGAGAACTACTGATGTAATGGGAACTGAACTGAACTGGAACTCTGATCTGAAAGCATCGAAGTTTCTTTTAAAATTCATCTTGTGAAAGAGTAGTCCCCATGAGTGTCATCCAGATTTAACCCTTCAGAAAAAAGCTGGAGGATGCAGATTTCTTTCTGCGTGACAAGCTGCTAGGTGTCTACCTTTGATTGTTTAGTCTCAGGGTGGGACTGCAAATTTGCCTTCCTTTAAAAATTTCCCTCAGTCTTGTGCAGCTAAGGAGCCCTCATTCTTCTGACAAGTTTGCTTCACATCTTTAGAAAAGGCAACTTCACTAGTGTAGCTTTCAGAAGTTCCAGTGGTCAGTAACGATGTTTTAACGTGGATAATGAAAGGGTCAAACTCCATTTCTTTCAATCCTTAGGACTGGACTTCTTAGAAATGAGCAGGAGATATTCCATTTCACCCGAACAAATAAAACAGCTGAAGTGGATGGATGCTAGACTGCAACCCAAGAGCACAGTGTTAAATTCCTAGTTCAGACAGTGACTTCTTGTGCAACCCTGGCTAACAGCTTCAGAACAGGAATGTCCTTTGTGATTATTCACCAAGTAGGTTAATACTTCTCTCCCTGACAAAAGTGCTTTGGGAAGAGAAATGTGGTGGTTTAGGTGTAGGTGGACCATCTTTTGCTCCTGGATTCCAGCAGTGAAATAACTATTCTTTATTCAAAATAACCATAAAAAGCAGTGAAGTTCATTGTGGAAAGCAAAAATTTTGCTGTAACAATAGCAACAGTCTCCTAAGTGACAGGCAGTACGCCAGTCTGGTCAGAAAGACATAGCAATGATTGTATCTAGACAGTACAGTAAGCACCATTCGGTCCACTTCTGAGGAACCTTCAAAAAAAATTCTAGTTAGATTTGATATGTTGAGCATGGCCCCAAACCCAAGGCATCTGTACAACTGCTGACTTCATTATTTGGCATCTTCATGGTGTCTGACTGCAGAGGCCAGTCTCGCAGAAGAAGTAAACTGGGTTCCTTGGCTCATGCTCATTTCCATCCATGAGACTGCTGTCTCTTTGTCTTAGCTATCACTTGCAACTATCTCAGTCTCTCAGTATGTTCAAAAGGAGAGGAGAATTAAAGGGAGACAGAGCAGGGGGAGGAAATCCGTTTCAATTTAGAAACCATCTCGGCACTGCAAATTCTATCAGAAAAAGATCCAAAATAAGATTCGGGAGAAGGGAGTCTTCACACTGAAATAAACAGTTGAATATCCATTTGGAGCATGTCATTTTAACTGAAAAGGCTTTTGGATTACTCTGCACTTAAAGCTTGCCAAGGCCATGGGTGAAAGGGCAGCTTGGGAAAAAGATTGTTTGAGTTTGCTTGCTAACAGCACTTCAGAAATAATGGGTTGTGAATGATGCATAAGGTTTGACAAGGCCTGTGGACCATCCGTCATCTGATATGTAGAGTCTTTATGTGCACAAGGTCAGGTTAGCACGGAGCCAAGATGAAATTGTAAAAGTGCTGAATGTGCCTTACTGTCCCTAAAAAACTTCTCTGGGTTAACTAAGTGCTCTTTTGAAGACACCTAAAAGTCTGACTGGAACTTGAGTCGTAACAAAAGAACTGCCCTGTGGTAGAAGTGCTTATAAACCATCATATATTATCAGGTACTGCAGAATAAATTTTCGTGGAGTTTGTGGACAAAAGTCAGCTTTGAAAGAGCAGAAAACCACTCCACCCCCCCAAATTTTTAAAGTTTAAGTATAGTACTTCACTGTGCTTTTTTTCAGTCCTCTTTTCTAGGCTTTCAAATATAAACCAAACATATTAAATGAATCCAGAACAGCACTTGGCATTTTAAAAAGTTGATTGACCTAACATGCTGGGGCTTTTGCAGACTGCAAGTTCACAAAATTAATCAGCATTTGTACTTTTCATTCTGATTTTCAATAGGAAAAGCATGTAATTTATTTAATGTTTTGAACAAACAGTAAGGAGACATCAGGGCAGAAAGTCAGGACACTGTTTCCCATTCATTTCTGGAAAACAGAGAAATAATCAGACATGTCTTCTCTGGCAGCAAAGCTCATTGAAGAAATTTCAAATTGCATACTGCAGTTTACTTGCCTTCAGTAACACTGAGGCAACTGTCCACACACGGTTCTGAACAAGATTGCTGAAGTGACCTCACCTAAAAAGAACTTATTTTTGTTTAAGGAGTTTTTTAGCCAGGTCAGTCTGTGGCTTCAGAAGGAGTTGTACAGACACAAAGGGAATGGGACGGGGGCAGCAGCAGTGAGCAGGCTGGGTATACACGAGACCTTCCTAAACTGTCCAGAAAAAACACATAATCAGACAACAGTGTAACCTTATAATTCTTACACAACTCTGAGCAAGTGATTTCTCAGAAACTTGTCATAACACAGTGGACTACATTTTGTGTTTGCAATGGTGACATCTTCATTTTCCTTATCCTGGAAAGTTCTACCTTTAATAGTGACATAGGTTGGGAGGGCTATGTTCAGCTAGATCTCCAGTGTAAAAACTAAGGATGGGATTATGATTTCTTTATACATGTTCAGTAGTAGTTGATTAAACATTAAACCATCCCCTTGAAAACAATAAATATATTCATGGAGTGCTACATCAGTAAGAAAAAGTACCAGCTTGTCCCAGAGGGTGGAGGATCACTAGGGACAGTCTGAGCCAGCATCTTCAGATCATCTGCTTTGTGACACCTGGTTACAAATGTCCCGTCTTTGTGGTCTTTCTGTTTTGTTTTAAGAATCAGCTTTAAAATATCTAAATGCTCATTTCGGAGTTTTTAAGAATACAAGATGTTAATGAAGTATTTTGCTCCAGAAGGAAATCCGTGAGTGAATTACAGCACGGGTAACATCCTAGACAAAAGTTATCTGGGAGAATAGAAAAACATAGTGGGAATACTCACTGGTTAAGAATGCTGCTGCTGTCATCTCGCATAATTTGTTAATGTTTGGTATCCTCAAAAAAGCATAAGGGAATTAGGCTCCTAAATTCCATGAGGATTCACTGGGACTTAGTTACGCTACTTCCATGGACTGTTTTGTAAATAAAACCCATTACAGTCACCTTTGCTCTTCAGCACATATGCATGGCCTTCTCTTGTCACTGCTGAGGAAACATGATCTTGTACAGATGTGGATACTTGACTTCTGCTCTGGCGTAGCATGAAAGCTTGTTGTATTGCATTTTAGTATATGAATTGCATAGTAATGTGTTATCAATATACTAACCCCACAAGAATTTTAAGTTATTTCTCACACAAGCTGAGAAAAGCTACACTGTGGTGCTCCTTTCATGTTACTGAACCTCACTTTTTTCCACTGCCCTGCACTACAGCAATGCTGTAGCAAAAGCAGGCAGGCTTCCTCGGAGCCACTGACCATGGGAAACTGTTGCTTATGAGGCAGACTGTAACCTGCTTACTGAGCGGAATAACTGAGCAATGCTACAGCTGATACTCAGCAGACTCTGTGACCTGTCCTATTCTTGACCTAAGACATCTAAAAGCCTGGGCCTGGGTTACCTCAAAGGCTGCAGGCAGCCCAGCAGCCTGCAGCTGTGCTCCACTGACTAGCTCTGACTTGAGCCCTCAAGCCCAAGGAGCGAAGTGCCATGGTGGCAGGCCACCAGCACTGAGGCTATTCCCTGCAGAGATCAGTTAGTGTCTACTTTTTGCCCCTTTTAGCTCTCAATGCAAGATCCACCCACCAGTTTGAAAAGGTCTCTCCAGAGCAGTGTCCCCTCCACAAGCACTTTGGACTACCACAGCAAAGAAAAACAAAAAAAGCAGAGAAATAAAGAGGAAGAAATATGCACGCGAATTGCGAGGGTATGAGAGCCCTGAGGGCACTAATAGCCTTAATGGCCCTGACCAGCCTCACCTGAGGCCTCCACCCTGCCCATGGGCTCAGGAGGTCATTTAAGCTCAGTCCTGGGACTTTGCTCCTAGCTCAAGCTATGCTGTAGGATTGCTGGTCTCTAGCTCAGCCACAGCCATGCTGAGCCATGGACCTCATTGATCTGGACCCTGACTCACGAATCAACCTCCTGGCTTGGACTCAAATCTGTGTCATCACTATGAACCTGTCTGCGATCACTGGGCTGTGTCTGACTCTGTTCACCATCACTGAACCTAATCCAGAATTGCTGACTTGTACTTGCTCCTGGTTTGGCCTCGAACCTAATTCATCACTACAAACTTGTCTGGCAATTCGGACTCTCAATTGAACCTGGCCACCACCCCCTGTCCTGTCTTGCTCACCTTGCTCAGGGGCCGGTGAGGTTCCTGTTCTGCCAGCCCTGGGATCAATCCTGGCTCCCCATCTCTTTGGAAGCAGCTGGCACTACTGTGCCCTGACAGAGGAGACCATGAAAGCATTTGGATATCTATGCTAGCATGCCCATGAGCTTGTTGGACATGAACTTAAGAAAGAGTCTCCATTATGTACTTGCAGTAGCAGGGAACCAGCCTTGATGGCCCAGGTGATTCCTCCCAGTTGCATGCTGCTAAAATGCACGTGAACAGGATGCAGATGTATTGAAGGTAAATTCTGAATGACCTGGAATATCCTGGAATGAGGGGACTAACTATATTGCACTTACTACTGAGGAGTACACCTTTAAAAGCACGTGTTTGATAAATCCTTCTTGTGAGATTATGGGGTATTTGGGAATAACTCTTCTGATTTGCTTAGAAAGCTAAAACTCTGGAGGGCGGATGGGCGGGAGCCGTTTTTACTGTTAGCCTTATTCAGGTCCCTAAGCTGATTAAATGAGGCTTTGGCTAATGTGTGTCATGTCTCAACACTGTGAGGATGAAGTGTTTCATGAGTTTCAGGAGCCAGAGCAGACTTTTAGTTACATCATAAGAACTCTGGTTACATTTTAAAGGCAGCTTACCTCTGCTTCTCACTAGTTGTTTCTGCCAGCTGTGTCCTCTAAAGTAACTTCTGTTGGTAGGTACCATGACCCAAGTTCCAGAAGGGGTTGGGGAATGCAGAATTAAGTGCTGCTATTCTGTATATACACTGCATGGAAAGACTTTGATGCTCCAGAATTGAGAAGGGGAAAAAAAGCTCTGAGCAGGGAGCTATCACCTCCAATAAGTCAGGAAACACTGGGGACAGGCTGTGTTTTACATCTTATCCCCTTCAATATCTTGAAAGAGGGTCTTTTCCAGTGAATGTGAGCTGTTATTTTTTTTTTGTCTTGTTCTATTCTTAAATGAAAGTGTGTTCAGACTAGACAGTGCAATCAAGAACTGATTTCCTTCTCTAGCCACAAGGCAACAGCCCATCCTCACCCCCTCATTTGTGTAACTGAAGAACTGTAAATATTGTCTGCAAAGTGGAACAGCTTCAAGCAGAAGCAAAGTAAAAATTCCTTGCCCCTCCACTGTGGAGTAGCCTCCTGTTTCAAGCACTGTTGTAAGGAGTGAGAGCTCTGATGTTCAGACTACTAAAAATGAAATTTGGGAACAGAAGTGATATTAAAGTCATTAAGTTTTCTCCTTTCAGTACAGAATAGATCAAGTCTTCATTATTTAGTGTGCAGGAAGGAATGAGACAAACAATAGATTAGAAACTAAAAAACATGATGTGTTGTCTTTCCCCCAAAAAGAATAATTATTTTAGATAAGGCACTTGGCAGAAAGACCATGCATGGCCTAATCTAGGAAGCATGTAATTATTTAGCCTCAGTTATCTCCCAAATACTGTTTAAAAATTCTAGCCTCCTAGTAAATTAGGAACAAAGACCAGTTAGCCCAGTGCTGAAGGTCATGTTGTGATACGCAGTTGGCCTGTGTGAAACTCACAGGATTTTCTGTGAAAGAAATCCATTTCTGCTAAACAGATTTTTATACAGAATGGATTGTTTTTGCCAAACTGGACTGGTTTTCAAAATCATGACCAAAATAAAAAGAAAAATCCTGGAATTATGAGCCTACGCCTATTTCTGTATGAATATTTTGCACATACTTAATGTGGACACGTATCTACTTAGAAAATGGAGTGAAACCAACAGCTCATTTCAAATAGGCCACCAAAAGAATCGTTGGCTCACTTTAATGTTCATATGTTGTTTGCCTGCAACAAATTCACTAAGAATATGCCTCATTTTGTTAGTACTTCTGTTTGAATGCGTGTACAGAGCTCTCTAGTTGGACAGGAGGATTCTTATAAGGCCAAACTAAGATATTCCTCTTTTTTGTGAGAAAGTTGGGGTTTGATTTTTCTGCGTATTAATTACTTGCAGTGAAAAGAGGCTTTCAGACGCCTCTGATCCAGTAGTATATCACACGATCTTTGTATTTGCCTCGTGACAGGAAAGGCAAATTCAAAACTCACTATTGTTTTTTGAGGCCTGATTCTCTGCTTAAACTGGCTTAAGTTAGTGATTTCACTAGGATTATTCCTGGTTTATGCTGCTATTTTTGAGGGGCGAATCAAGATGGTTGATATTTAGCTAGCTAAATAGAGACACATGGAGGGAGAAGAAAGAGGCATGAATATACACTTATAGAAATGTGGAAGCCAATACTCCATTATATACTTGTGATCAGCCACATAGGACTTACTTCACCTGTCAGTGGATCGAAACTCTTATCAGTCAGAACAAATAACCCTAAAATGAGATTATAATACTTTCCTATTTTTGAAATCTTTTATCTAAGAAATGCAAAGCTGAAGGAATTCTTTGCTGGAAGACTCATAATCCCTAAAGTGTTTTGCATTGTGTGTATTTCCCCAAAATCATTTTCATATGAGTATTGGAATGCTCTGCAAAATCTCTCTATTTGCCTTTGGGGATGTTCCAAAACTCTTCCAGAAAATCTAAAGTTTCAGGGATTTTCTGGGATTATCTGACTTCAACTGGAATGTGCCTCGCTTTGCTCCAGACAGAAGTGAAATAAAGTCAGCATGTTTCTCCGGAAGCTGAGCCTGTGTATATAAACACAGCACTTCCACTGGTAACTCTTTGTTGCAGAAGACTCTTAAGTGTGTGTTTGTGCACAAGAGAGGCCCCTTTGCCACTCAGGTTAGCAGGTCATTATCGTGATATGGAAAAATTAATAAAGCACAAGGAAACAAGTTTATAGAGTAAAGACTTTTTCGTCTAAAGGGAGGCAGTTCACTGGCCAGTTGTTTTCCTGCAAACAAGTATGTCCTTGTCAGAGTTGGGTTACAAAATGGAAAAAAAGTGGAAAAGGGAAAAATGTGTGGGAGGATTAGCAATAGAAAATTTTCAAAGATCATGAAGTCTAGGACGATGTATGTGACAGTTGTGGAAAACATGTCCTCGACTGCCAAGAGCCAGCTGGGAAACAGACTTGGGAGATGATGTGAATCCAGCGTCTTTAAGCAATGTGACAAAACCATTGTTTTACGAAACTCTTCCTCTGTAACAAGATGACATTAGCAATGAGGCCAAATCAATGAGCGGGAAGAAGGGGATGTGTTTTCATGTAAAACAATGTTCTAGAGGAAAAATTTTCCTTCGAGGAAGACGCACCAGCAAGGGATGTCTATAACTAAAGAGGTTTTTTTCAGCTGTAACCTGCCAAAATATTCATTAAATATTTAGCCTGAAGTTCGTCATATCTTTCATTTAAAAATGAATACTGTTCAAGATGAAGCAGCTGAAATTCTTTTTAAAAGTATCATATTTCTCCATTGAAAAATTGTAAGCAAACCTGCATACAAAAATGGCACTCATACTTGTCCGCTGCACCAAGAATTGAAACTCATCAAGCAGACATTAAAACTTAGTAAGTGACCAACACAAGCAAAGAAATACCAAAGTTAACTATTAGCTCCCCAGTGCAGATGTATGTGGCCCTATCTAATTCACTAAAGAGCTCTCTAATGCTATGCAGATTGCTTGAACGGTGCAGTGGGAAGCATCTTAAAAATCCTTAAACAGAGTAGCTAGGACAAATTATACAAGCTTAATAAGTCTTTTCAGTCATGTTTTAAAAAATGGCAGTTGAAACCTTCTGAAAGAGATGGAAGTCTCTCTTTAAAATCTTGCTACTGCAGGATTCCCTGGTCTCAAGAAAAATGAGGAAAGGAAATACAGATAGGAAGAAAAAAACCTTCTCTTCAGCAACGGATTATGTTACAAGACAAATTTTGTCAGCCTATTCATACTTCACCTGAATGGCTGAAGTTTTCATCTTTTATCCCAAAATAAATGTAAAAGGATTTCAAAGCTTCAGTACTTCTATCTGAGCTGTACCTACTCTTTTTTCTTTTATCATACAACAAACTATCCAGTAAGCTTCTGTCTTTCTAGCTTTGGTGCTTATGAAGGTCACTGAAAAGGTATCTATTGCAATTTTGCAGTCATTGGAAATCTAAGCATGTCAAATTTTCTAGGTGCTTGTAGCAATTGCTTGGCATGCATGCAGTAACTGAGCAAATCAACTGTCTGTTTCCCCCTCCCAGAATATTATATGGTAGGCTTGCAGATGCAGTAAGACTTAAAGGATTTTAGGATTACCTTTGTGCTGTACCGCATTCTTCTGGTGTTCACCTATATGGGGGTTTAGCTACCACAAGCTGTGTCATACATTCTTTAAGGTTCTTTGTCATATTTAAAACTTTGAAAAAGCTATGATGCCAGAAAGCAGTAAAGTCAAACTGGTTCCTAACAGGATAGCTGTTCATTTGGCAGCCTAATTGTTAACAGGCAGTGATGAACTCCTATCAAAGTGTCACACTGATTATTCATTTCAAGAGGACTAAGGGGACCTTGATCTTTTGGCATTTTGCAGATTACATACCAAATGGCTGATATGAGGAAGGACTTTGATATCATCCAAAGTCAATGCCAATTGCTTAATGCACAGCTGTAGCTGAGCTGTATGCCAGTTCACAAAGCCAGTATGGAAGAAGACTTCATTACAAATTCATATACATTTTGAGGACTTATAGACATATGAAAGATGTCTTTGAAGGAAAACCTAAAATAGGATTAAGAAGGACTCATTTGGAAATATTCCACTGTATTATGGGTCCTGATCAGCAGACCCCTTGATTCCACTCTCAAAAGGATGACGTTTTCTGGTCTGGATAATTAGATAAATCAGGAACAGCCCAGCCTGCAGAAAAGGCTAAGGGATAGATAACCACTAAGAGCCAAATGATAATCTTTGTCAGCAGTAGCACTCCCAGTGACATTAATGGTAGCTGCATGCTGCAGTAGGGACAGAGAGAGTCTGCTTTCTACAGAAACCTTCAGCTGCAGCCTGTGAGAATTTTACCAGCCCTGAATTTTTTCTTGAAATGAGGGGAGTGGGATGTAGCTAGGTGCATGTTCTTGTTAGACATACTGGTCTTCTCGAGATGAAACTAAAGATATGAGGAAAACAAATCCTAGGAATTTTTGTTTGTCTTACTGAATCAATTGCATAAAGTCTGGCACAAGTAAGTGTTTACTGTAGGTTATTTTGCCAAGTTTAAAATCCTCTTCCTAGATGCACCATATTTCCAGTGCCTTTCAGAGGGAACTCCTTCCTGCCAACCTTTTTTATAATATTTACTCAGGGGAAGCAGTGTGTTTTCCACAGAGTGATCCAAATTCACCGCTTGCATAAATCCATGGAAGTCAGTGAAATTATGTTGCCAACAAAGAAAATGGTCTATTCATTCTTCACAAGGCTGAGAGAAAATTGCATACAAGTAGAAGAGTGTATAAGAAAGATCAGGATGTGACCACTAAAGATAGAGTTCACTTGACAGACTTGCCCATTTTTTTTACTTCCTAAGTTTCTTTGTTAGCATCATCTACCATATTATTAATCACGTCTTTCTACATCTCCATTTGCTCCCTATTAGTTAATATTTACCTTGTGCTATATCTCTCTGAAGGGTGGAAAGATGGGTTTTTCATACATGTGGCTATCCTTATGATTGTTCTATTCAAAGTTCAGGATTTGGAGTAATTTAAGACATGCATAACGCCTGCAGGGATTCTGCAAACACGTCTGAAGGGAGAAATATGGCAGCTAAGCTGGCTGGCCTTTCTTAAAGTACTTCCAAAACAGTATCAGTTATGTCTGAAATGCTGTATTTTTCAGTCTTTCAAACTAAAAATGGGTTTTTAGCCTCTGGAACCAGTGAGTAGAAGACTTCACATTGGCAACCGCTGTGAAGATCCAATTCCTACTGTAGTGAAGTTGCAGCTCTTTTTGAAGGTCAGTTCTTTAAATTACCAGTAACAGTTAATCAAGGTGATGATGCGGACCCTGGTTAAAGTGGCACCTTTACTTGCCTTCCCAGATCCATCTTCTGAACCAAGGCTTTGCATTGTCATCTATCAGTTGCCTTTAACTAAAATATTTGTTGGCTTCCAAATCGTAGCTGTTCACAGATAACCCAGGTTAATTTAGTCATTCAGACAACCACCCCTTTCTAAACAGTGCTAACATCCCAGTTGTGCCTCCTATCACAGAGGCACTGAGACACGAGCAAATAAAAGTAGGTTGCTCAGCTGTCACAAGCACGAGAAAATAATTCTGCCAGCATAGAAAATGAGTATGTTTGCATTCGGGTTTTCTACTTTATTTTATTTTTGCATACAAAACAACAAATTAAAAAAACAATTGGCAAGTAACGTGACCAACAAACTTCTTGAGCTTCATTTAATATTTTAATGAGCTTTCTTAACTCTGAGTGAGAGAGAAAGCAAAGACGTGCTTTCCCTAGATCTTTAGAGGAAACACAGAGTACTTCCAATGGAAAGTACCAATCTAGGAATCGTTCCCTGGAGTCCACTTAAGAAGACTTGCTTGCCTGACATCATGGAAGTTGTCTGGGGATGCAGTGATCTGAGGTCAGAGGGGCTGGTTTTGGTAAGGAAGTGTTTTGGAATTCTGCTTTTGGAAAGCTAACTAGAGTTGGCTAAGTATTACCATCTATTTTAAATCAGAGTGTTATCAGAAATAATTAGAATTAATATGCTTGTCTTCATGCCATTGCCTTATCTCTTACTGATGGTTATTTCAGATGATGTGCCTGAATCTGTGAAAGGCTAGAATTTAAGTCAAGTGATTATTCAAACAAAGTTTACTAAACAGAAAATTGTATATAAATGTATTATGAAGGCATGCCAGGAGAACATGCATTGTGTGGGTACGTGGATTGTATCAGCTCTCAGTTTTGCTACAGATCCATATTTCAGAGACTGAAAAGCTTAAGGGTCCTCAAATTTGATTCAGCTCTTTATAGACTGTGTGACAAGGTGTCAGTCTAGGTTCCAGATTCACCGGAAACGGAGGAGAGAAAAATACCCTTTCCAAATGTCACTGTATATTAAGCTCTTACGTGCCCTAACCACTGAGGTTACAGTCTCTGCAGGGTGGTGGGAAATGTGGGCTTGACAGTCTCCAGGCATGGCACTGAGCTGTTTTACATCTTGGAGCTCTCTGACCATTGACTAGAAACAATCACATATTCTGTGCTTCAAAAACGTCCATGACAGGGTTCCTTGCCTTGGCTTGTCCTGGATGGAGAAGCTTTCCAAAGATGGTTACCACTCTGAAACCTGAGGAGAGGAATACTGTTTCTTGATACTGCTGATCAATGAGCTAAGCTGTGGAGAGGGAGAGGAGGAGGGGTTTGGGGGTTACAGAGCTCTGCTGCAGAGACCGAGTGCACCTCAAGCTTTGTCATTTGAATCCCTTTTGTGCATTTGATATTCTGGCTTTCAGAAGGCTGCACATGAAATCTGTGATAGGGTAGTGAATCAAACCACAGCCTCCTGGCTTAAAATCCACTTAGCTACCCTCACTCTCCTGATTGGCATCTTTCTCTTCTTTCCACTATGCCTGAAGAAATTATTTTTTTCTTTTTTTTTTTAAGAAAAAACGTCTTTTAAAAGCTACAAAGGCCAGAATAAAGAGCTTGGCCATCAAGTACTGAGACCAAATGTCATTTGCAATTAATTGCTATAATAAGGACAGCTGCCTTCCTAATTGATTTCAGCTTCTTACTAAGGGATCAGTGCTGCTAATTAGTTTGCATGTAAACTTCAGAGGACATGAATAATCAGAGTTTAGCAAGCTGCACCAACCGTAACTAATCCTTCTAGCTCTTCTGCAAAGAATACACAGTAAGCAAATGTTGTCCCGAAAAAACGTTTTTAAAAGCTACAAAGGACAGTTGAGATGCATTTCCTTGTTTTTGTAAAATGTTAAAGCTAGAAGCTTTAAGAGTTATCTAAGATTTAGCTACATTATTGTTACTATAGCCATTAACTTCAATGGCAAAGTCCTCGGCCACCACATATATTTTTTGAGTTATTTTTATGCAAATGTATTTAAAGTTGCAAGGCCAAACTTTCTGAAGTTGGGAAAAGTCTGAATCATAGTTCCTAAGTAATCTGAATTTGGTCTCTTTATATATGTACATTATGGTACAGTTTCAAAAAATACGATTACTTTTTTCCCCATGTGACTCATTACTTCTTATGATGAGGATGAGCAACTACTCTTCTTATCGTTTAGATCAGTCACATGCTTTATTTACTGGATAATATTCAAGTCCATTCTGACTTTTTCTGTTTGGTTTTTTCCTATTGTGCCCATTACTACAGCATTTTAGCATTTACAAAACCCTCATGTTCATTTCCATTATGCTTGGATACGATGGGACTGATGGGGAAATAGGTTACCTCTAACTTTTGGGTACTCATTGAGAGATCCCCAATAGCTGATTTTTTTTCAGAGCACTTTATTTGCTCCCAGCTTCCATTGAGTTCAGCTGCAGCTGTGAGTACTTAGCGCTTCGGCACATCAGGCTCCTGGGGCCCAGGTCAATCAAGGAACTCGCAATAAGTGGCCACCTGGCTGAAATGACTTAGTTTAGTGTGGTGGGGTACTTGGTGGTAGAAGCTGATATCCAGTCTAAGTCTGTATCCAATTGCCAGAGCTATGAGATCATCTTTTCTTTTCCAGCAAATCCTTCCTCATATAGCATGTGAGTCTTCCTAGAAATGAAGTAGGAGTCTTAAAGTTTCTATTGTTATACAGCACTAACTCCCTGCAGGACATGTCTGCTTTTTATTAACCCAAATGAAGTAACTTGGAGTAGGGAGGGATAATGTGTGGTCATGGCAGAGCTAGAAGAAAGTCAGCAGCTTTGAAGGAGGTAACTTGGTTAAGCATAGGAATCAGAGATGCATCTTTTTGGTAGGAGTTGCTGAGAGGAAGGGAGGAAAGATGTCTGAAACTCATGTCTGCCTCTTTAATGTTGGTTTTCTTCCAGCATGTCTTTGTTAGAAATATATTACTTCTTCCCAATCTGCTTCCTGAGGGATGGAAACCCAAATGGGATATGGAATGGTCACCTCTAATATTGATACACAAGGAGGACTGTTATGGCTCCTGCTGTCCTGCTTCATGTTTGCCCTGGACTCCAGAGACATCCCTGGCATCTTTGTCTTGTGGCTACTGCTCTGCAGACTGTATGCTTTTTCCCCCATGCTCCTTGAAAAAGCTTCAAGAGACCCCCATTTGCAGTCTTTCCTCACTAGGAGCAATGAGAAAGCTTCCTTTTTTGGGGCAGGGTTCATCAATGCTTAGAGATGCGGGGCTCTGGACACATTTACTAGACCTTTAATCATCTTCCCAGAGAGACAGAAAAGCAAAGGCCAGTGTATATCAGCTTTTGCAATTCTCTCTTTTCTTGGCTATGTATACAGCTGGTTCCTACCACCAAATGCCTTAAGGAGAGATGGAAATGTTTCACTGAGGACAGTGAAGCCTTCAAGTGGCACTGAGAAAATTCACAATGACACCCAGTTGTTGAGGTTCAGAAACTTTCTCAGAGGAGGTGTTTTGCTCATTCCCTCTGCAGTAGTTTTAAGAAGATCTTGCTCTAGAAAGGATGGCTAGATACATGGACAGTCAGCCAGGGGATTGGTAAAGGGAGGAGAAGCAACTCCCTTTATATGCAAAGGATTATGGATAAGAAAGGTCCCTATAAAATTTCTCATAACCGCCTTGGCATGTTGTCTATTTTCTCATGGTTTAATCTTTTGAGCTAAATGTAGGACACAGAAACCATATGCAGATGAGCTGAGAAGGCTATTTTTGTTTAAGATGGCTTAAAAAGACTATTCCTAATCAACATGCTCAGTTACAGCTGTTGTAAGGAGTCAGATCTGCAGCTTTTGCTTCAAGTATTACCAAAGTATCCCAAATATTCCTTCTTCTGCAAAGATGTCAGTAGAACAAAGTAACTCTGATGCTTCCTGAGGAAGGACTGTATGTACTGAAGGGGTTCTGTTCGTCATCCACTTTAAGAATATTCTCAGAAGTTTGAACTAATACTTGTTTAAGTGTCCACTTTCAAGTGGCATATGAATAAGCATCTTTGAGTTTTCTGTCTTATTCTTAACCAGCAAGGGGCACTATGAGTCATCTCAGTATTCAGTTTGCAGACTTTGGATGTCAAAACAAAACAAAAAAAAACATGCAGAAAGGTAAAAATACTGACTGCAGTTCTGTGTCTTGAAAGGTCTGGTTCCATATATCTAATGCCATCTGCACTACTTACCTCTACAGTAATACTCATGTTACTTTGGTGTCTGTTCTTTGGATTTTTTTATTCCTGGGCCTCTAAACCAACAACTAATTCACCTCTTTCTTTACTGTCTTGCTCTCCTAGAGTTTTGACTCCTGCCTGGGAAAGCAATGATCAGTCACAATTATTTTAAGAGACAGTGGTGGCCATGGAAACTGACTGAAAGGAAAACACTCGAAGGGTGGGAGAGCCTGAAGAGCTCTTCAGGGAACCTCTTTATTGTTGGGTTTACAACTGCCAGTCAATAGAAATCACAATGAGGCAAAATCAGACTAAAAATGTTGTGCATTGTTCTAACAATGAAGCAATTAATCTGTTTAATAACTTACCAGTTACTGTGATTGATTGTCTCACTGATAACCTTAAATCAAACTCACATCTGCTACAGATCTGCTTTAACTAAAATAGCAATTAAATTGTGGGAAGTCTAAAGATGACAATCGTTGCTTTCAGCCACATTTGTGGTTCGCCATTTAGTAGCCTCAGACACTCCCTTGTTCAAAGGCAAGGTGACAGCGGCAAATCTGGGAAGGTATTTTGTTGGCTTTGCACTCAGGTAACCTCAAAGGTGCCGAACTAGTGCTGGAGACAAAAAGCTCTGCCTCTTTGCAGAAGGGGTAGATCACTAGGTATTAATAAAAGATTGCCCAGCCCAGGAGGCTCAGTTCCATGCTGGCCTAGAGGTAACCTCTTCTGCAGCAATTAATAAAAAATAATACTCTTTTCTGAGACCG
This sequence comes from Aptenodytes forsteri, assembly GCF_000699145.1. Lineage (NCBI taxonomy): Eukaryota > Metazoa > Chordata > Aves > Sphenisciformes > Spheniscidae > Aptenodytes > Aptenodytes forsteri. Next base: position 1,306,216 of record NW_008795575.1, read on the forward strand.
TTAACTAAGGTGTTTGAGCACAATGTAGACCTTTGGCTTATTTCTGTTTAGCAAATAAATTGTTTTCAAATACATAGTCTGTGCAGTAACCTAGAAGCGAAAATTAGGTCTTACTACTTGTCCCTCCTGCGATCTGTTCCTTCCACAAACAATATGTATTTGTTGGAGATAATACTGTAATGGAGAATTTTGTCTCCAGAGTGTAGTTTAACAAGTACATACTGATTTCCAAATCACAGTCATGATGTTTGCACAGCTGCTTTTATAACCAGGTATTCCAACCACTTTTACATGCAAACCCTTTCTAGTTTGCTTATGCTTATGTTTCGATGTTCAGAATATCCAACTTCACAAGTGGTTTGACCTATGATGAAACCTGTAACTTCTAGATGCTGATTCAATTTAGAAGATTATGTGGTCTGACAGAATACTTTCTGGCTTCACCTTGGTGAGGCTGATAATACCAATGACTTATACAAGGCGTTGTTGTATGGGTCACATAGTTTCATCTCCATGATTCCATGCAAAATTGTACTTCATGAGAAGGGAGGTAGGGTAGACTTAGGGTGAAGACCTAACTAAAGCTCCTATCCTTTGTACCTTTGGGGAAATTGTTTCTACCTCAGCTTCATTTGTTTTTCATTCCTTCTTCCACCCTTTCTTTTTTGTCTCTTTTTTTTTTCTTTGTTTTTTGGGGTTTTTTTCGTGTTTAGATTGTTAGATGTTTAAATGCAGGTATCTGACTGTCACATCTGTTATATGCTATCTTCTACAGTGAGGCCTGGTCTTAACTGAGTTTCTGGCTCCTGCTGAATACAGTGAATGCCCACGTTTAGTCAGCTGTAGAATCTACAAAAGCTGAGTCTATGAATTCTGAGCAAGCTGACTGGGCAAATGTGTCTGATTCCCCAGAGACCTTGGGAGATGTTTGCCTTTTGATTATTTGCAAGATTTCTAACCTATTCTGTTTTCTTCAGTACCCAAGGATGTGAATAGCTGGAATAATCAGAATAAAACTCATTTCTAGTCAGAACCAAGTCACAGGGAGATATTACCCAACACGTTCCTTTGCGTAGGAGCTTGAATCCATTCCATTATTTTGTCAGCCAATATTTATGGTCTTCGAACCTCTTCCCCATGGCAGTTGGCTAAAGTTTGAAAGCAATTACAACTCTGGGCTGATGTTTGTCAGTTTGTAGGAGGGAGTAACTAAGTGCTAACATTCAAAAACAATTCACTTTCTCTGCCTGAAAGAGTCATTTGGGAGAAGACCCTTTTCTCTGGTTTAAATTGTTCATATAGTGTAAGTGCCAGAACTAGTTTGAGTGCCGTTCTGAGACGGAAAGAACCTATTTTGCCCAACTTCTGTCTCATGTTTTTTTCTTCTAGAGTCTTTCACAGAGGATCCAGATCTTCCCCATAAATTTCTACCTAACCTTAGATACACTCTTTCCTGAATTAGCAATCATAACATTGTATTCCACGGTAAGTGTCCAAACAACATCTTTGCCCAAGATGCCCCACAAGTGACCTCCATCCTCCCCGCTAGGCAGACAGCAGTAATCCTAAATTTATAACTGGGTTTCAGGTTCTGGAAAAAAGAACACATTATCATCACCCCTTCATTTTAGGAGTCATTTGGGTAATGTGTTTGAGAGCCATATCTGGTTTTGGATGGCTGAACAGATTGAAAGTGCTTAAAAAACAATTCATAACTTTTATTCTACTAGCCTTCCCATTTCACTTTTTAAAGTCACCTTTTCTTTCTCCCAATATTTCTTCTCCATAAGTAGACCCTACTGCAGGATTGAAAGGAGCCATTACTGCTTCACTGTACAAAGCAACATTGATCAATTCATGCCAGAAATGCCTCATTTCAGCAAGCCTTGAGATTGAAGCCCTCTCCTTTCCAAAGCACGTCCAACTCATGTACTAGCAACAAAATGTTTTGTCTCTCTTATAGCTATTTATTCTTGAAATCAATATGAAATCAGTAACTGAACAATTCTCTCTCCTATCCTAATTCCCTGTGACATCCACTGGTCATTTCTCACAAGCATTGGAGTGACTTCTGGGATGGGGACAGTCCTAAATTGGGGATCTGCATTCAGGATTTGATCCTGGTTCTGACTCTAATTTTTCGTGCCTCTTTCCTACAGTCTGGGATGATGGCAGTATGAGAGCTAGTAGGTACCACTGTCGCCGCCTGCCCTTGTGAATCGGAAATTGCTCCTCTCTCTGACATCACTGCATCATGGTCCTGGGAAAGAAGCTAAGCATGATTGCAGGGTAGGAAAAAAGTACTGAAAGAAAAATTACTTTGGTTTGAGGTTAAATCCGTGGTTGTAGTCCAAAGATGCCCTAGGACTGACTGTCCTTTATAGCAAGCCATTGAGGGAACACTCACGCAGAAATCTGGCAGACGGAGGGACCTTGAGATAGCCTGTGATAACCAGACTGAAAAATAAGGGAGTGGAGCCAATGGAAGCTGGCCTGGAAATATGCAATCGAAAAATAACATATGATTTCAATAAGTTACTTCTCCTAGCTGCATTCTTTAAATGCCTGTTTATTCAGCGCTATATGCAGTGTGTTCTATGCTCCACATGCTATACGTAACTTATCCTGCAGCCTGAAATAGTCCTGCAAAAAAATAAGACCCAAAAAACACTCTACAGATGCAAAACTTCAGCTTATAGATTAAGGGCTTAGCACCAAACTGTTAGGCCAGACCACCATGCCTGGAAGTTGGTAAGCACTTTGTGAAGTTTCATGTTATTTCCTAGTGCTTCTCTCCTCCCCTGTTATGTCATCCCTTTAGCTTCACATCTGGACCCCAGAGCACCTCTGGATGCCTGTTTGCATACATTTCATAGCTTTATTGCGAACTATTGCAGTAGACTTAAAGTGAGGAGCTGGTATTTTACGGTGGAGCTGACAATAACGTCACACTTTTTTTGAGGTTTTTCTAGCCTAGGCAATTTTTTTGCTAATGATTGATGAACGCTGTAAGGTCTGTGTTGAGCATAAAGAGCTACAGTCCCAGTACACCCACCAAGGACTGCAAGCTGGGGAATCCTTGTCTGCTTGTGAGCCCAACACCTGCCCTCTTACAGTCTCTGTTTCTTCCTGCTCATACACAAGGGCTAACCCCCCCAGCAGCCAGTGTGCATTTCAGGTAGGGAATAGCACAGACAAGAGATGATGTCATGTTTTTCAATCCTTCACGGAGCTTTTAAATGGCTAGAAGACTGTACGACTAATGAATTGTTAAAAATGGTTCATGTCAAGAGGTCACCACTGCTGCTGCAGGATGTGCCAGTGACTCAAAGAAAAGGCAAACGGCTTATTTCTCTGAGCGAGCAATGACTCATTAACATCTGCCGCCTTCTATTTTTACGTGTGAATTCTCTCATTGACGTGCAGATTTTCCTTTCCATTCTCTTTTACAGTAAGACTGTTATTACTTTAGTCTATTTTAGTCCTTCTATAGGCAACTTTTTCCACTGCCCTCTTCGACTTCTTCCTTGGGAAGGAGTTGCTGCTGAAACTCCCTTTCACAAGGACTGTGGCTCTCTGAAGCCAGTCTGTCTGGAACCGGTGGCGTTATGAGATCCTTCAGCGCCAAAGTGCAAAGCATTTTACAGACAGTTTTTCTTAGAAGCTTATAGAGTATGGGACTTCTGAGAGAGGCAGATCTGAGGTGATGGAGAGCTCCTGTACAACCGTTCTCTTGTCCCATTTCCCATGATGTGTCTCTTTGGAAGGAGGTTTCCCCTTCATTACACCCTTCTCCACGCTGCCAGGCTGTCTAACCCAGTGTGCTGCTGATTTTGTCAGTTTGGTCAGATCTATCTTTAGCTTCCGCCTCTGCAGAAATTAGTCGGTTTTCATGTTTCATCAAAACACTCTGATTCAAATTAAAGCCTGTGATTTTTGGTTTGTGTTCCTAGCTGCCAGCAGGGTGCTGGTGGATTTCTTTAATGACAGTCTTGGGTACATGCAGTTGTGCTGCGGCATTCTCTGCTTCCAAGAAATGCTGTGTGTAGGTTTTTGGCAACGTCTCAGAAGTGAGGGTACGCTGACAAGGCAGTGTCCCTCCTCTTTCTCTGTGCTGCTGTGGCCCAAAGTATGGTGGGCAGTACTCAGAAACAGAGCAACTCAAAAGTCTGGGAACTGGTGTGTGACATACTTTTAGGGCAGCTTCAAAATAAGATGGTTCACTTAGACTTGTTTAATACTAAAGTTTGGGATGAAATGGGCAAAAAGGCTTTAAAGGGTAAAATTGAATCTTTAACTGTCATCTCTCTGATGTATAAACGATTCCAGTCTTTGCATCCCCAGCACTTTCTGGACTCAAAGCTCCATCCAACTAAACTTTTCCAGACTCTTTTGCATTCCTTCCCTCCCTCTTGCCTTGGTTGACTTTGGCCAGGACCTCTCTGCACTCCCAGTTCATTCAGTTCAGACCCAAGTCTGAAGCTAGAGTTGTAAATGTTTTCTTAGAGATGCTTATCTTTGTGACCACAACAGGGAAATCATGACCTCCTTTTAAATAATAAGAATCTGACTATTCATGTCTCTGTTTTTAGACACCACAATATAGTAAAGGCTTGGATGGATGGTGGGCAGGGGGTGATTGTGGAGAAATGGAGGGCTCAAAAGTCATACCAGAAGAGCTTAAGCACATCCCCTCCAGCCACTTTTTGGTTATTTTCACAATAAAAGGAGAGATTTGTTCATTTTTGCTCATGGTTTGTGAATCATTAAACAATGCTCTTTACCCTCAAAACTAACATTAAAGGCGACTAGAGTGTGTTTGGTTGTTTTGGTTCAGAAAGCAAAGAATATAGTGATTAGTTTAGGTTTGAACAAAATAGTATTGAAACCCAAATAAAATACTTTGATTAGAAACATTTTCTCACATTTTAGCAAATTCAAAGAACGTTCCTTTGTTAATTGAATTTTCCTTTTAACCACTTGGTGCTTGTGATTTCAAAATTATGTTGGAATTGCATTTTTCACTGACCAACACAGGTTAAGACATGACCCTGTTTTCCTCCTGCAGATCACAATGTATAGTCACGCTGCCCAGTGTTGAAGGATTTCTAATGGATGCTTTATGGGTGTTGTCTCCCAAGCCAGGGGATGTTCCTGGCTCTTCCTGGAACAGAGGTCTCATTTCTTTCATGACAAAAGGAAAATGCCACAGGGCAGGAGACCCTGTCTGTGTCCTGCTGCTGAAGAGCTGCACGTTGAGTTAAAATAGATACAAATATTGTACAAATGGGATGTGATTTTTTTTGTGTACTCTGCTTTTTATACCACTGTTTTGTAGCAGTGAAAACAGGTAACGTGAAACACGTGGACTATCAGGTGACACTGCTGCTGCATCAGGGGAAGCTCCCAAACTGCAGGCTGCAGGGCTGCCTTTTCCTCTCCCTCTCCTTTCTGCATTTTCCCAGGGACACTCTCCTACAGGAGCAGATATGAGACAGCTTCATTATCTGTGAATCAACAGTCTCTGGTGATCTCATAGCAGATGCATAAAAGTGCAAATTTCAGCATTTTTCAAACCTCAGGTTACTTCAGATCTAACAAGTGTGCTTCTACCACCCGCAATGGAGTAGGAAAAGAAAATTTTCCATGCAGTATCCCACAGCAAAGGAGCTCTTGGCCCCTGCTCCTCATGCAGAAGACCCCTGTTTGGTGGGAATAATTGCATTACAGTATCACCCACGCTTGTCTTCTAAATAGAGCTTTTGCAATCTCTTTGGACTACCCTTAGGTTGAAGGCCAGATACTCTGTTAAAAATTGATGTAATTTGCTGAATGTCAATAGCTTTGCACCCTCAGCTGTTGTAAGTTAGTGCAGCTCCATAAAAGTCAGTGGCTCTATATTAATTGACATCAGCTGGGTTTATGACGCAGAGTTTCTATTTCTGCAGCAGCTTGCTTTCATAGAGATAAGGGGACAGGCAGTTTCATGGGGTTTGCAGGGAAGGAGGCAAAAGGAGATGAGTTTTAAAAGGTCTTTGTGCAAAACAGCTTTTTCAGCTGGTACTTTTTAAGAGAGCGTAATGAAGAGAGACCACAGGATGAGACCATCATATGCTGAAGGGCAGAACTAAGAGAACTGTGTGGTGCAGACTGTGCTACTGAGCATGGGGCTGGTCCCATGAGGAGAAAGATGCTGCTTTACTGCACTGCCCTCTCCTTCTTGCTGGCTCTGCTTATGCTTTCATGCCCATTGCAAGTCTCTACTGAATGGAGGACCACATTGTGTTTTTGTGAAAAGCAAGATAGTAACTGCTGTGAAGTGCACAATTTTACACCAGTCTGGGAGACAGAATCTGACCCATAATTTCCAGGGAAAAGGAATAACTTAAACTGTGGTTCAGACTGCCTTGATTCTTTCTTTCCTCTTCGTAATCTTCTAGGAAAATTATAAAATCATTTTAGAGATGTCACTCGGTGATTCAACACACTATCAGAAGCAGTTGCATCCATACGAGAGAAATGAAAGTAGGGCACTGCAAAGCCTTGTGATCTAAAAGGCATATTTTCCAAATGTCGCTTGATGCAATGCTGTGACTGGCCATTGTCCAGTGAGACTTTACCCTAACTATGGTATTTAGTTGTATCTGCACAGCAGCATTAAGGCCTGTAGGGAAGGAATCCAGGAGCACCAGCTGGCTGCAGGGTGGAAACCTCCAGTTAATGCCTCCAGTTATCCCAGCAACACATAAATGGGAATGCATAAGCTGGTTGTCATGATAATTCTTTTTACCAAAGTTTAATTAACCTTGGTGCTGCTCACCTATGTTAACCACACAATGAAGATATGTCTGTACAGATGTGTCTGTACAGATGAGAGTATTTTCATATTCCTGATTCAAAAAAATCTTCTGAAAGATCCTTAAAGGTCACATGGTGATCTGGAGGCTTCTTCGTGGTCGCTGCAGCCTTTGCCTGTCACCACTGTCTGGCAGGCTGATGTTCTACTATGCCAAGCTTGGCCTTGGATGAGGTGTTCCTATCAAAACATTTCTGTTGAATATGGATAACTTCCCATGTGATATACCTTGCACTGCAGTCCTATGGCACTTTAACAAACTTTGTTGCCTGGAAATTTTGATCAGCAGTGACTTTCATTTTTGTTTCTGGATCATAAATGAAAGCATGCAAGCATCCTCGCCATTCAGCACAGAGTCTCAGCCATTGACCATTCTTAATATCTCACCCTACTTCTTGTCAGAACGATTATAAACCACTTGCAAAACTGTTGGAAACTTCTTGTCAGAATGATTATAAACCACTTGCAAAACTGTTGGAAATGCCTGAGAACGTTGTGTCTGCAGTACAGCTACAGGTCCGTGGTTTTTTTTTTAAGTCTCTTAACACTCCTCATTTGCATCTAATGATATATCCACAGGATGCTACCCCTACGGCTGAAGTTTTGCAGTGGCCCGTGGATGCTCCTGCTGTGCTTTGGACCACTTAAGCCACTGCTCACAGCTGGCTCTGCACTGAGGTGGATCAGGAAGGATTTGAAGGGTCTGTTTTGGTGACCAGCTGCTGGAGCCAGCTGTGAGGAGCAGATAGCAGTTAGCGCTCCAGCTGTTTTCAGTCATGTGGGGCCATCCTTTCTGAGCTAGTTCTTGGTGGATATATGCCAAAATCTCTCCCTAGAGCCTACCAGTGGTATTGGCACCATTCACCAACAGATGAGCTGCAGAAGAGAGCACTCAGAGCTTGAACTCTCTTTGCCTTAGTTCTTCCAGATGGCTAAAACACACTGTGAAGCAGGATTGAAACATGCCAAACAACTGCCACTGCTGCACAAATTTTGTGGGTAAAGAACAAGTTTCCCTCTCCTTACCCGGCAGTCCCAATGGTGCTAGTGTCTATCCTGCTCTTTTCATCCTCCTCTACCTGAGATGTGAAAAGAGGATCTTCCCACTGCAATTCACTTATCTCTGGGGTGGAAGATGGAATATGTTCTTTGAAACCTTTAGCAGTAGACACAATTTGAACCAATGAGCAAATAGATTACCTTATACAGCCAGGAATTCATAGAAGTTTAAATGGGATAGAAATATCACATTAGACTTAACCAACGTCCCTGATTTTTGGTGATATTCTGGAGCTTAATTTCCGTAAGCTCAAATAAATGTTTGGTCTTAGTGATACAGGGAGGTCAAAACCTCAGCTCATGACACTCTGCAGGCATCAGTTGCAGCCATGTGGAGCACTCTTTTTGTTCCAGAGCATGGTTATAATTGAACTTGAACGCTCATGAAAAGAGAAACACCTGCTTTTCCTGGACTCCTCTCCGTGACTTGGTGCATATGTGAAAATATATCTTCCATCTGCTGACTTCTGGTTGAAGTTTGTTTCTGTTCTTTAAGGTCTCTGTTCCAAATTCACAGAACCAGAGAAAGATCTACTTCATAACAAAATTTTCAGTAAATGGTTCTGAGGAAGAAAAGTTAAAGAAATCCTAAAGAAATCGCTTGGTTATTCCCAGCAAGGAATGCTAGATGTAGTCATTTAATCCCTGGGTTCACACTGGTACGCATTGCTGTGTTGAAATCAAGACATACTTAAACTTCCAAAGTGAATTAATTTATCTGCTGCTCTGAATTACTTGTTTTGCTTTAGGAAATATGACAACATTATCCAGAAATGTTCTCTTCTGAGTTGATTACAGAGATGAGTTGCTGGAAGGCATCAAACATTTACAGCTCCAAAGGGAGAGAGAAGTTTATGCATGGTAAGAAACTGTAAACGCTTCAGGTATTGCATACTTGTGACAGAGAAGGCAGGCGTTTATGATGTATAAACAGTTTGAACAAACAAGAAGTTTGTACAGGAAGGACGAGATGGACCAAGTCTTTGCCTGGTGTAAAGCAGTGTTGCTTTACTTGACTTCCTTAGTACAAGCTGGTTCATGACGGCTGAGGGTCTGGTTCAAGGGTAATCAGTGAGCAGACTGTAGCAGGTACAGGGATTTGGTCTAGAAAAACAAGCCGTCTGTTTAAACAAAGCTTTTGCAAATGGTTTTAAACATTTTTGAGGAGACAAAATGGTGCTGGAAAACTCAAGATCTTTTTTTTTACTATTTACTTTTTTAATTCTTGGATTTTCAATGTGTCCAAATAGGCTGATTGATTCTCAAAGGTAACTTAAACTATTCTAACTGTAGCAGTGGGAAGAACCTGGGATGTCAGAGATACCCACAAGAGAACTAAAAGGGCATCATCAATCAAGTGAGGCAGTTAATGGAAAATTAAACGTGGAAAAAGCATCAAATAAATTTAAAAGTTGTTGGCTCTGATTTTGAGAATATTTTGTACTAGATAGCTTCCCCAGTAAACGTCCAATATACTTGGATCTAAAGTGTTCCTAGATACTAGCCAAGCTGCCACAGTCTTTTTAGTTTCCATGAGCCATCTCCTTTGCGGCTAATCTAGCATGTACTACTTTATTGACAGCTCTGTCACCTTTGGACTACAAGTCTGCAGTTAGCATGTGTGCACATTTTTAACTTTCAGCAAAGTTATATATAGATATAATGCAGGAGGAGACACTTTTAATAAGATGCTTAATTGAGGTCTGTCCCTGTCAAGGCAACATGAAAACAGATGCTAAGATTCCTCTGTTCCTTTCTAAAATCCTGAATCATGTCATATTAACCAGGAAACATTTTTTTCTTTCAGTGAAAAAAAAAAATTACTGAAAGACAACTTGTTAAGCTAATTGACTATGAAAATAGAGTAATAAAATTTGGTGGAATCTTTCAAATATGAACCAAATGCATAAAATAGGGGTTTATCTATTCAGTAAGCTGAAACAGGCTGGCACCTACAGCTTCCACTCTTCTCTGTGTAGTAATCTAGTCCAAAGTTAAAGGTAGCCAAGCTTAGTTTAGCTCACCTTAGATATTTTTCTAAAATTCGGCTCCAAAATCTCTCTCCCAATTTGGAGAGTCTCCAAATCTCATGTGTAGACGAATCAAGATCTGATAGCCAAGACCATGCCGCCTGCTTAATATTAGTCTTATTAAACTTATCTGCCCATGTCACTTGTCTGACACCGTGTCCCTGATGTGAAAAACATTATATAAACCGCATTTTGTTATATGGTGTTGGTGGAATTCACGCTATGAAAGGTTGCAAGTCACATTGCGTTTGCACATTGCTTCGAGTGTCCAGGGGATCTGAAAAACTCATTTAGCTCTTCTCTGTTTGGAAGGTTTTAAAACACATTTGGCATTTCTGTTTGGAAGGTTTTTAAGTCACTGTAAACTAAGCATAGGCTGAGAGACATCTCTCCCCTGAGTCTGTCTTTCACTTCTTGCTCAATCTGCCCATCTAGCTGATAAAGGTGTTCACCTCTTCTGAGGTCAAGAGAGATGCTAGACAGGGGTCCTGGGGTTGGTCTGAAACCTGCAGTAGGACTCTGTGCAGTAAGAATAAATCAAATGATTACACTGGTAATGTGGCCTTCTGCCCAGGAGTAACTTTTCAAATCTCTGTATGTAACTCTAGCCATTTTCTAGCAAACCATCACTGAAGAGTCAGGCCGTCTGTGAGCAAATGCGTTTCATTGCTAGAGTGGAACAGGAACTCAAGGTACAGTTCTCTGGTCTCTGGGGATGGCAAGTCAAAGTCCAGATTCTCCTCCATTGCTCACAGCTAATGTTGTATCATAGAATCATTTAGGTTGGAAAGGACCTTTAGGATCATTGAGTCCAACTGTTAAGGCTCAGCTTAACTCTTACAAGTCTGCTCTCTCCACAGTCTGGCAAGGCACAGGACTGGCAAGGACCGATTGGTCTTTGAGTCTGTATAAACCACAAAACATCTCTCAAAGCCATGAAACATAAATCACATAGTTGAATCATTTATTGGAAAGGACCTTTAGGATCATTGAGTCCAACTGTTAAGGCTCAGCTTAACTCTTACAAGTCTGCTCTCTCCACAGTCTGGCAAGGCACAGGACTGGCAAGGACCGATTGGTCTTTGAGTCTGTATAAACCACAAAACATCTCTCAAAGCCATGAAACATAAATCACATAGTTAGAGACCAATAATCATAACCAGACCATGACATAAGAGAGAGCACAAGGGAGTAAGGTCAAGGGCCCTAACGCTTCAGGGAATTTGTCAGATAAAACCTCTATGTAGCCCCAAAGCTTGGCTTTGTCCCATGTCACTGAAGAAAGTAAAACACCCCCGGTACTCCCTCCCTAATAATCTGACTTAGAGTAAAAAAAATCCATCCTGCCTCCAACTCTGTTTGTAGGCTAGATAAAATGGGCATCTCAGGATGTGAATGAGGCCAGGATTACTGGTGTACAGTAATCCTCTGTACAGCCTGTCTCTAGGTATTGCTGGTTCCAGCAGTGCAGAGAAGAGAAAGGGTGAGTTCTGTATAAAGTGGAAGGTGCAGAAAGGAAATGCTTCCTAGTTACACTATATACCTAACAAAAGAACCCAAGTGTGAGGTTCATACTGAATAAACCTGATGGACACAAACAGATCTCACCCTCTTGGAAGTATACAACTTATATTGAGCTCATGTAGAAGTTGAGGCAGCATCAAAGTTCGGACCTGGACCTGAAATCCCACTTAGTCTTCAGTGTACTTTTAAATCCCTGTAGCACTTGGTGCTTTGGGGCTGGATTTAGGCAGCACTTAGAGAAAAATGGACTAGACACAAGATTCTGGTCCTTATAAGTCACTCAGCACAGTGTTCCTTACCACTGTGACAGCCCATCCTTTAGCTGCCATGTAAGTCTCTCCTTCAGCACAGTGGTTTCAATTCACGCTACTGGCACTGTAGAAAACACATTCAAACCTCACTGCAATGATTTGTTTTCCTTCATTCAGTTTTGTTTTGCCGGTTTTATTGGTGCCAAACAGAACCAGCTCTTTGAACAATTTATTTAAAAACCTTTTTATTGTGACTGTCAGGTGTCCCCTCCAGAGCTGACCACCAAGAACCGCTCATGGCCAGGCTTGCCAAAATGCTCTGAGAAACTGCTCTTCCCTTTCCCCACTCCCCATACTGCCTTTTGTGGTTCGCTATTTAAAGATCTGGATAGAAGAACAGATGGAATAAATTGTGTGGTGGTAGCTAAGTGACTGAACCACTTCTGGGAAATGCTACATCTCTCTTTCTGTTGGATTTATATGTGAGATGCCCAGAAGTCACTCGTGTCAGGAGTGTCAGGAACAATTTGCCTTGCAAAGCGCTGTAAATCTCCGAGTCTGTTCTGCTTCCGGGAAGGTTCCCCAGCAGAGACGCCTGGAGCTCGCTCACGGGGAATTTCCAGCCAGCCCGGGGCTCTGCTCTAAACCAGCATCCGTGGTGTTAGAGCATATAGGAATGAGGCCAAAACCACCATCTATATATCACCTCTGCGGATGTGGCATATAAGCAGGGGAAAAGGGGGAGGCACACATTAAATCTTACAAGTACCATTTTGTTTTCCCTTCCCTCTTCTCTTCCCCCCTCCTCCCCTCTCCTCCTTCCAACCCCCTGCTTTTTTTTTTCAGTAGCTGATGGGGGTGGTAAAATTCCAGGGGGCCAAGACAAACTGTTAAACGTTGTGATTTCTAATGGTTCCTCTTGAAAATTGCTGACAGATGCTGGTCCTGAGATCAGAATAGCAGAGGCTGCCAGCATGAGGCTTGGGGCCAGCCATTGATTCCCTTTTTTAATAGTGAAATCTAAATCTATGGTAACTCTCCAGGCAGAGACTATGTGCCACTTTTCTCAAAGTTTCTCTTTGTCCCCTCATCTTCCCTCTTTATTCTGATTCCCTTTCCCACTTCCCCAGACTTTACCCTTTATTCTCCATTTCATAATTTTAATTCAGAACTTTTCTGTCTTTTTTTTTTCTTTTTTCCTTCCCTGTTTCTTTTTGCTGTCTAGCTACTGGACTCTATGGATGTTTGCCCAGCTACAACTTAGAAAAAGAAAAGTGCAGGAATTTGACTGATGCAGCAAGTTTCTCTTCTTTTTGGAGCCTCTAATTCACAAGACAGCCTATTTGTATCTCAAAATAATAGATGGGTAGAGCCAAAGAGGGAGATGGGATGGGGGCTCGTTTGGTATTGAGGTCAGTCAGGGTCTTGCAGAAGGAGGTGGAGGTAAGCTGCCAGCTTAGGGAAGGAATGCATTTTGATTCCAGCCAGACATGTAGCTGTATTTGTGCACACTGTGGCTGAACTATTGTTGCATCTATAATGCGCCCCAGCACCTGGCATAGCAGTCTGGGCTTTTTCCTCGCTTAATACCAGCTCCTTGTGACACAATATCCCTAACTGGAAGTTTTGCAAAGGAAGAGATTAGGCACGGTTTCAGTTTTGCTGGTAGAGCTTGGAAAAGCACTGACACAGTCCTGAACATTGTCATGAGTTTAAGAAACAATAGCAGGCCCCGGGATGTGGAGGAGGGGCGGTATTTGTCTCTAGAAATGTTAATGAAATTTGGATGGAGTTGGAAACTGCTGTTCTCCAAGGCACAAATTTCTGCCAGCATGCAGGGTTAAGTCTCCCATTTGCCTTTCTAAGGATTGCTGTGAATGTGGAAGCACTAGAGGTGCAGGGATGAGTACCTGGGAATTGGGTCTGAGGTCCTTAGTTTCAAGTAAATATATATGCACAGCTGGGTGACCAAATCTGCTTTCTTTGGTTACTTCTTTGTAAGTGTGCTACAGCCACAAGTTGTGGCGTAGGATATTTATATTGGGCACCGGGTGAAACATCTTCACTAGGCAGATAGTGCAGCACTGAGCAGGTTACCAGAGAGGCTGTGCCATTGCTATCCCCAGGGGCTCTCAGCCCTGGCTGCCTTCATCTAGTACTGGCAATAGTCCAATAGCCGAATGGGAGATTGGACTGGAAACCTCCAGAAATCCTTTCCAACCACCGCTTCTGTGATTCTGCGATGTTCAGATGCCAGTTGGCAAGGGCAGGATGTAAACACAAGTACGTAGAGCTCTTTTTCTGAAAATATTCACTACTGAGATACCCAGCTGAGGCAAATCCCTGTTCCAACAATCTGATCGTAAAAATAGCGATGGCTACTCCCTACCTTTTATCTTCAACAGCAGTGTCAATAGACCTCAAGATAGCATCACAGAGTTGCTTTGGGCCAGAAAGTATGACCCATTCAGAGCTGTGCTGCTTAACCAAGCCTTCCTTTCACCAGTGTAGCAATTCATGCATGGAAAGCCATTTTATCCCTTTTCCTGCCTGCAAGGGACTCCAGTATATGCCCTCATGCTTATCCACAAGCAAATGTTGGAGACTGAGATCTGCCAGAGATGTGAATCCCCAGTTCCTTGGTTGGCAGCATTAATGGTCATGCTTGCAGAGTGTTTTGCTGTCTTATTAGCAGCTGTCAACACCACTAAGGGAATGCCTCTCACTCTGACCCGCAGCCACAGGAGATTAATGTGTGTGATCCTAGAGGAATTGTGTCTTCTGGCTGCTGATGTGGCAAAATTAGCACCTTCATCTCTAAGCTGGTACTTGGTTCCTTATTAATAAAATGATTGTTGAGGATTTCCTTCCAGAGAGTTGGGGGAGTGCCATGTCAGAGAGGCAGTGATGATGGATCAGCTGAACAGAGGCACAGCTTGGGAGCCGTGCAGATATTGCATTGCTAATGTCACCACCTCATTACTGTTGTTGGCTTTTATGGCACCATAAACATTCGGCTGCACCGTTTTCTTCCCATTGCAGCCAGTGAAACAAGGGAGCTATCAGCACCTCTGAGGAGGCACTCAACATGATGCAGGAGTGAGTTCAGTACCTATACAAAGGACACCATAAAAGCAGCCTAGGAGAAGTTTGAGCACGGGCATCCATAGGACAGGCTACGCATCCTCTCCTGAGGCTGGAGGATTATAACAAAATTTCAAAAGAAAACCTCATCTCCAAAACGGAGACGTACAGCACTAATGTCCTTCTGTCTCATGGTTCCAAAGTGTAAGAGGTAGCCACGCTGTATGGTGTCTCCTGTTGTGGGAGGGCACTGTGAAGTGCAGAAATATATCATCTTCACAGTTGCATCTACACCACCACTAATGTGGAAGGCAAGTTCTTCTGCGTTTTTAACATGGAAAGTCTGAAAGGTGAAGCAGCTATGTATGGACATCCCCATAACTGGTTAAATGAAGAAATTCAAGCAACTGACTCACTGACCTGCATTCATTTTCACTGCGGTCTTCAAACACTAGACAGCAGGGGAGAGCCTGCTCGAAGCTGCAGCCATTCCTGAACTGTGAGCTATCTCCAGTGCAACGTAGCCCTCTCCCAGCTTCATGGGGACCATGTTCATTCTGTCACGTAACGCAAAAAAGCAGGAACCATGGTATATGCTCTAGGTGAGTGTTGTTTGTTCTTCAGTGCTCTGCTTGTCTGTAGCAGGTATGGGTATGGTGCTGTTCTGTATCTTCTGTAGAAGATATAACTGCTTGGGATGACAGTGCAGACTGTGGCAGTCACGGATATTTAATTCAAAAAAGAAGGAATTACGTTGCTTCAACCCACAGGCGCCTAACCACAGATGGGCAGTTAATACCTAATGTCGGAAACATGATTTGAGTCTTCCAACTCTTAAAATCCAAGTGCTACTCAGAGAGTGAAAGCAGTAGCCTTGCCTGTAAGAACTGATGAAAAATTTAATTCAGTAAGGAACAGCAGCGAAATAACACATATACACCAAGAAACTCATTACACTGTTTGATATTCTTGGCAAAATGAAGGGCATATCTAATTGTGTTTTTCATTGCTGAGTTCACTGCCTGATAGCGAATAAATAATGTTAGAGGAAGTATATATATCTGGGTATATGTTTCTATAAATGTCTCTGTTATAATTGCTATTTATTATTTATGGTGTAGTAACATCTAAATCCCATCAGAAATTGCAGCTCTGTTGTTTTAAGCACTGTACCCACCCAGAGTGTCTAACACAGCCTTTGTCTTCACACGCAACCTTAAATAAGACAGCCTTAAGACCTGAGGTGTGGTTGGAACGGGAGAATGAGTATCATCCATTTGCCTTAGATATTAGGGCAGTGATCTATTCACTGGGAACGCTCCTTGTGAGGGCACCAAACTGACTGCACGTTCTGCAGAGAGATGTTCATATCTGGCTGTGGGATGTAGGGTATGAATGTGTACAGTTGCCAGAAAGCACTATATTTCTTACAGTGGCTATAGATGACACAAGTTTCAGATCCTCCTCTAAGCTCAAATTCTCCGTGCACAAACAAGAGAATGAAAATATAAAGAGAAAATATAACACTGAAAAGCAAGTGCTTTCATGTCACAAAGATGTAGTAAATATGAAGTCAGTGGGGTGTTTTACATTCCTACTGATCTGGTACTTTGCCAAGAACTGTGCAGGCTTTACAAAGTCCACCTAGGGAGCTCATACAGGAGGAGGAAGAGGATGAAGATAATGGTGTCTTTTCTTTGAAGTGTTTTGTTTTCTGCCTGGAGATACTCCCATGCAGAACCAAGCCGCACTGGGAGAGAGATGGGGAACAAATAGAGCTCCAGAATACATAAATAACCATGACAGAGCCTCTACAGAGCCAAATTACTTTGCATGTGGGAAGAACTAAGTGGGGTGAAAAAAAAAAATGCTATAGGTTAAAGCCCAGGAGACTGTCTGTGCTAGAAAATGACTCATTATTAACAACACTTGTCAAAAATAAGTCCCTTCCCCCTCACGCAGGATTGAAAACACATTGGCTACTAAAGTGGATAGAGCCAAAATGTTTTCAGTACCTATTATAGAAAATGTATGAGACCCCTGAGCAAAAGATTTCTGTAAAAGAAGGTGGGAACGGTTTGGCTTTTTCTACCCCAGCAATCAGGTAATTATCCAGGCAGAGGATACCAAGCAAGAACTCCTCGCTGGCATCTGTTGTCAGCCACACATCAGAGCCACGGATGACTCCAGAGCTCCAATTTCTGTCGTGCACCAAACCAGGAGCTGCACAGAGATCCCTGATCATTTGGGTGAGAAATGACATGAGTGAGATCAGCATCTGACTTGTGCTGTCTTCCTTGGCCTGTATTTTCTGCAACCATAGGAAAGTACGTCTGTGCCACTGAGGTAGAGCCGTAAGCATGTTCTAATTTGTGTCTAGACAGCCTGCCCTCACCTCTCCCCCGGGCTTCCCTGGTGCTAATGCACTGCCTTTTATGCACTGTTTCAGATGGAAGAGGAAGTGTTGAAACGCAGACCCGAGGAAACGGTGTTAATGTCACTTATACCCTGATTATGTCACTGTATGACTGCATCTGTTTGGTGCCCTGCAATAAACTGCATTTCTTGTCCTCCTTGGGGCCTGTTCAGGCAGTCTAGAGCATTTCTAGCTTACAAGCTTGGGTTTCTTCGCATGGAAACTGAAGTGCAGGAAGGGCTGAGGAGGATCAAGACTTGGTCCTGTCACAGAGCTGGAGCTTTGCCAGTACTTACACCTAGACCTGGGAGCCAGGAAGCATTCCTGGGTCCTGCAGTGTTGCCTGGCTTATTAATCATGGCCTCATAAACCTGGTTACATCAAACACCACCTTAGTTCACATTTGCATCATGGTGAGATTATTAAAAATCAGGAGTAGGGATATGAGAGGACTTCACCAGTCTTTTGAATTTCAGAACTGGAGGCAGAACAGTTTATTTGAAGCTTGCAGAAATGCAGTCTGTGTGGTCCAACTTGGCTTTGTTCCTGAGGGAATTTTTAAAATTGGAAATACCAAAATTAACAATTAAATACTGAAAGATAACATTTAAAAAGTAAACAAAATAAAGCCAGAAAAAAACTTTTAAATACAAAATTCTGTTTTTCCTCTTTTTAGCAATCTCTTTTAATGGCTATCTCACATAAACACTGTGGCTAAGAATCTGCCCTTAATTTATCACATATTTTTATTAGTAACCTAAAATCATGCAAACATCCTCAGATTGTTACCTTTCTTTTCTAGATGCTATTGTAAAAGTTTCAGAGCTAGCAAAGGAAGTTATTTCACTGGTCATGGTGCTTGGGAGGAGTCTGTTCAAGTCTAGGTTCAACTGGAGACTTCTTAGGTGACCTCAGTAACTGCTCAGATGGTATTTCAGTGCTTAGCTGTGATTGATTTCCATGGAAATGAGGTGCCTAAATTCCTTGCAAGAGAGCAAGTTACAGGACAGGACAATGACTGGCCTCGGCATGCTGTAAGATCAGAGCGATCTGAGGAAACCTTTGTGGGTTACCTTTCACCGAGAGCTGCAAATCAGCCAACACAGCAACTTCTTGGTGTGTCTGAGCCCTTAGATTGGTTATTTCTCTGTTTCCTATTGGCAAAATGAAGATTTCAGTATTCTTTCCTCAAAGGAGTGAAGATGAGTACTTTTGTGTTCATAAGGTTGACCTAAGTTAGAAAAATACTGGAATATATGAAAAGTGTCAGTAATATAACACTGAAGTGGATGCCTGTATGACTGTATTTTGTGTGACTTGTTGATCGGTTGCTGGTAACAGGGTGCTAAAAGCTGGGCCCACATGTTCACCTGGAGAGAAAAGTGTTCCTTGTTAATTATTAGTATTTTAATAAAAGTTATCAGAGCTGCCCAGCACCTTTTGGAAATGTATGAATAATTCCCTTATATGATGAGAAAACAAAGAAGTGATTTCTTCTACATCTTGTTCTGTGCTGTGTTGGTAAAAGTTTTATGAAACTGAGTGATGCCCTCAGGAATGACCCACAACTCCAGGAAAGGCAGCAGCAGGCTCAGGTTTGGGTAGTTTGGCTTTTCACAAATTCCTGGTTTCAAACAGCCCCTTGGGGAGGCAGCAGCCATGGGTGACCCCAGGCCTTCGTGGGGGCTGTGGAGGTTCCTCACTAGTGGAGCCAGGGAAGGTAAAACCAAGAAATAACTAAATGCAGAGCTCAAAGGAGCGGAAAGTGAGTGTGGGGTGAAACCATGCTATGGGGGAGGTTTGCTTGCCATTTCTGGGGCAAAGCAGCTCAGACCTCAAAAAGTCTGGGAGGTGCATCAGGTGTAGCGGGCAACAGTGATATCCTGCATGACACATGCACAGTAGTAGATCAGGGTGGGTGAATAGCTATTTTCAGATTTAGAGTCAGTTTGTGTCCTTCTTGCAGCACGGGCAGAACTTGAGTCTGTCTGAGACAGGTCTAGTTTGCTGAATCACTGAAGAAACTGTCTTAAAATCTTATGATTCTCTCTGCTAGATGCAGGCAGGAGCTGCTGACCATCCTCTGCGTGCAACCCCAGGCAGGGAGCTGCCAGTGCAGGCACAAGTGACTCTATTAGTATAAATTATGTTTAGGATCCTAAGGACTGGATATATATTGTTTCTCTAAGCAAAAAGGCATCCAGCACTTGGATTATCTAAACAGATCTCCATAGCATTGAGTTGTGCTGTGCTACCCCTATGGGGTCACACGTTTGCAGGTTATTGGCCTCGCAGGGGAAAGCAGGAGCGTGTACACTCCTGCAGGGGTGTGGAGAACACAGGGGCTTGTGCTGTCTCTCTGGCTCACCTCTTTGCTGGATTACTTTGATTTTTTTTTTTTTTTCATAAACCACCTCTCCCCTGTTTAAGTCTCAGTGCGTGGCTTTATGGCTGGGACTGAAGTGGTGATGGTCCATTCATTCAGAGCCTCTTGATGATAATAGTCAGTCCATCTAACCCATTGATAGTACCTCTGGATCGTCTCTTCAGACACAATTCATTCATCCATCAGGATTCTCCCTTTTGTTATTCCCTTTGAAAAATATTCCTATTTTCACAGTCTATCTCTGAGAAAGAGCTGGGGACCAGGACATGTTGCAATGACTGTGGGGATTTCATAACCCACCTCTCCCCTGCTTAAGTCTCAGTGCGTGGCTTTATGGCTGGGACTGAAGTGGTGATGGTCCATTCATTCAGAGCCTCTTGATGATAATAGTCAGTCCATCTAACCCATTGATAGTACCTCTGGATCGTCTCTTCAGACACAATTCATTCATCCATCAGGATTCTCCCTTTTGTTATTCCCTTTGAAAAATATTCCTATTTTCACAGTCTATCTCTGAGAAAGAGCTGGGGACCAGGACATGTTGCAATGACTGTGGGGATCACGCCGGCTAGTGACTGCAACACGAAATGCAGTCATTTGCTGACAGCTGGCTCTTTTTTCCCTTCTTGTTTCTCTTTTTCCAGTTCCCCCCGCTGACGTTTGTGTGTAGTTGGAGAAGAGAAAATTAACAAGTAAATCATAGGAATTAAAAATGTCTCCAAAGCAGATGGATCCTATTAGCTATACTTCTCAGACTGCAGTAGTTTTCCAGTGCTCGGAACAAAGTTCTGAGCAGTCAGATTTGCAGACGTGTATTGATGTGGCAATTACACACAGCATGTCAAGTGTCAGAGAAGATAGATACCAAGGTAGCCTAGGAAAGAGAGAAAATCTTTCAGTTCATCTCATAGTAGGAATAAATCAACTGGTTTAGACAGATCAAAAATTTACCCCTAGATTGAGAATACAACAAAACAAAACCGACAAAAGCCCAAATCCACCCTTTTTTCTGTCCCCGTTGCTTTTTACATTCTCTGTAAGAAAAACATTTCCCCCAGAATCTGTAGAATCTGATGTTTGCCAAAGTGCTGGATGCCTCTGGGATGATTCTTGTGAGATTCCTTAGTTTTTCAGCTGCCAATCAGTACTCTGAGTCTCTGTGCCAAATCCTTAGGGCTCACAGTTTTGGGCCAGTTTGTTAGCTCGAACATGGTGCTGTGATGCCCATACATACCTAAACAGCACAGTTATAACAGTTATATCCTCCTGACAGTAGCTGAATTAAAAAAACAGTAATAGGATCCAAAATGTTAATCAAGTGGGAGCACTCCTTACCTCCCTTCTGTGGTTCTTAAATGGGGAAAATCCTCCTCAAGCAAATAGCCCATAAGTACCTATTCTGCAATACCAGGTCATGGAGAAAGGCACAGAGGGCTTTGGCCAGGGCTGATGGATACCCTCTCTCCTTTCATGTGTGCTCCCAGCATCACTGTTTGCTTCATTGTTTGTTTGGACATTTCAAACCAACACTTGGGACTTGCTCTGCATTGCACAGCAGCTTGTCTCATGCAAGGCACAACCATTTTTAGCCTCAACTAGAAGACAAGTCCAAGGGCTGAATCAGAAGGAGAAAAGTAATGTTCAGAGAATAACACCAGGGAATATTGGACATGCCAGAGATTAAAATGTGTTTCAGGGAGCTCCAGAAGAGTTTAACGAACACAGATGACATGACAGCTATGGATAGCAGAATTTCATACAACCTTTCAGGCAAAAATCAGTTGTGAAAAATCTTCAGCACACATTTTAAAATCTTTCACACAAATCTCACTTTTCTGCCAAGACAAACTTTCTCTCTTTGAAAAGCAGAAAGTTTTCAAAGAGCCTTTCTCCCATCATTTAGTTATTATGATTGATTTACACGTCACCCAAGATACCATGCCCTTGACTTTTGTTGTATCAATAGTGACTGGTAGAAAGTGAGAGGCAGAGCAGATAAGGCAGCCAGCATATATGTCAGTGTCTCTCCCAGCGAGACAAAGGAAGGTGATACTCTTGGTTGTGCATAAATGGAGCAACAGTAGGACTAAAAGGGTGATTCAGTTCCTCTGTATGGCACTGGTCTGGAACTTGAAAACCAAAGAAAAGCATGTACATGAAACCTTTTCCTTCTAACTCCATCAGTTGATCTAATAAAGTATAAATTGTATGATTTCTCCCCACAAAGCTTGCCTCACTGATGTCTTGAGCCATCACACCTCCTGCAAAATGGTTCTACTGTGACATGTAATTTTGGCACTGTAGGAAGTGTGAAAACTTGTAAAGGAAGGTAATGAAGTTACACAAAGGCTGAGAAAATGCTTCGGAACAAGAACATAAATCGGTTAAATATGTTTCGTAAAAGAAAATATTGAGAGGTGAAGTAAATATGTTATGTAAGTGCATTCCTGGGGAAAAAAATAAAATACTGGGCCATGCTGAGCTCCTCAGTTATTCAGCAAAGTAAGAAGCAGCAGATAGATGTGAAGCTGAGTAAATTTGTGTGAGAAATTGTGTTGCTAGATGTTTTCATACAAAGTCTTTCTGGAAGAGACATTTTAGGCAAACACAAATTATTTGGTTTAGAATAATTAGATGAAATGGAATGACCTGGCCCACATGAAATGTTAGAGTAGGTAATCTAGCGATCCCCCCTGATTGTAACGTCCCCGAGTATGCTTTGTGGCTGCCCACACCATGAAGAGCTGTCTGATAGCTATGCAACCAAAGAGTGGGAGTGGAGGCAGAGGTTAAGTGACTTGCCGGAGGTCATGCGGTGAAGGAGGAAAGCAAAATCCCTGTTTCCTGACTGCCCTCGTCTCCCCTGTGTGCTGTCCTGCTCTGTCTTTCCAAACCGTGTCTTCTCCTCCACACATCTGGTCAGGACACTAAAAAAAGAAAAAGGCAGTTAAGGAGATTAGCCAGAAGGTCTGAGGTTTCCTGTTCACATAATGACTTTCCGAGCTAATGGGGCTGTCGTCCTCTCCTTATAATGGTAATTAATGGAAAATCCTGAGTATTAATGTCCTCAGGCAGATCAGGACAAATCATATGTGTATTGGTGGCTGGAAGGTTAGGTGAGGTATCTACAGGTCAGGTAGCCAGGTGTGCACCATCAACTGCACTTACTGGTCCTCTGAGAGGTCTGGACTCCTACTGGTTTTGACAGAATATATGTCAAACCAGCACATGTAGGTTTACAGAGGTAGGTATGTGTCTTTATTGCCATACAGCCAATGGGGGGAAACAGGCATCGGGTGGCAACTGACTTTTCCAAGACGTTACAGCAAGTCCCTAGCAGATCTGCATACAGCAACTTTGTCCCTGGCAAATAGGCCCTTTTGTAATATTTTCTGACGTCTGACCCTGACAGAAAATCTGGGCCTTCCCCAACAGAAAAAAGGAACGAAGCTGAGAACAGAATAGTCAAACTTTTACGAGGCATCACTGATTGCGGATTTGGGATTAGTTTGCAACTAGTTTGTGAGTAACTTAAGCCATTTCTATTTTCTTTGCAGCTATTTCCCATATCTTAGAAATGAAAGCTGCCAGATATTCCTGATAGATAAATGAAGTGCCAGTGCCAAATAATATGCAGTAAATAATCACCTCAGGATGAATACTTCTTTGTCCCCTTTGGCTGAAAGGCACTGTTGTAGCCTTTTTCTTGGTTTAAAGCTAATTGATGCTTAAAATTCTGTGTATTTCAATTCTCTGGTGGACCAGTATCTTTGAAGGTGGACCCCATCTCCTGTGAAAGGCTTGGTGGCAGTGTGGGTCAGCCAGCACATCTGCAGTCTGGCAGCTACCGCGTTTAGGAGACCCGTTGCCTTCTGCTGAGAACTATGGCTTGTTTGCCCTTGAGAGTGCGTAGGATCTTCTGGCTTCTCATCTCAGGGAAAAAGACTGTTGTGGGCATGAAGGTTAGAGTTCAGGGAAGAAGTCTCACTGCTTGAGTGAAATGAAGACCCAGCAGTAGGAAAGAGTGAGAAATTGCGCAGCTCTGGGAAGCAAAGTCACAGAGCATTATTATTAATAATAATAATAATAATTTTTATTTATTTTCCCCAAAGGAGAAGAAGGAACATTATGTGCTGGAAGGGTTATGTACTACACAGCTTGCAGGAAGAAAGTGGCTCTTGAAAAGCTGCTAACTAGGTTATGGGTGAGGAAGGAGAGAAAAGAGATCATGAACCCATGTAAACCTGCTTAATCAGGCTCAGTCCAGCTTTTTACCTCCAAGTATAATGGCAGTCTGAAATCCAAACCCATATAAGCCAAAGCACAGATGTCTAAGCACAAATGAAGGAGCGTAACCTATAGTAATTCAGTATTTCTACCCAGGCCTCTCCATACCATTTCACACCATTAAGCTCCCAGAGACGGTGTGTTAGGACACGGATGCTGCATGACTGGATCTGGAGCACTCCCACGGAGGGGAGGAAGGTGTTTACAATATGGGTGTTGATCCCCGTAGGCATCCCCCTGGGTTTGGCCCCATATTTCTACTGTCAGTCCCCACCAAATGCCCAACCAAAACACAGGCTTCAATCCGGGAAAGTGAAAGCACTCATAGAGCACAGCCCTGGTGAACTGGTCTGAAAATGCATCCTTTCTTGTGAGTTTGTACAAATGCTGTTGCTGCTTGTGATGGGCAAGGGGCTGAGGACTGCCAGCAGGAGCAGCCCGGCTCCACAGGGTCTTTCTCCTGAATTCCTCTGATCAGACTATTAATAGTGAATAGTTTTGACTTAGTGTCATGCACAATGACACTCATCAAACAGTTTCTCAAAAGATGCTTCAAAGCCCGACAGGCATCACCGGAGCTGTTTTTTTCTTTTCATTTCTTTTTGTAAACTGACTTAAAGCCAATATCAATATTTATCTGCAACTAGGGAAGTGTTTTGCTGCCAGGAATTTGAACATTCTGTTTTCCTCTAACTATAAATGGGGCAGTTGCTAATGAGAATATTTCCAAAATGAATGAGTGGAACATTAATTTCCCCTTAGCCCCCATCTCTAGTCATCCCACAAATAACCCTTTACAAGTTTTTAAGTCTTATCTGATGGTTAAGTTGCAGGGTCCATTACAAAATATGATTATATTAAGATATTCTGGGTATTGCTACCCCTCAGACTTCAGTATCTAGTTGTTTTGTCTACATTAACTCTTGTTGATGGGTATGTTTCTTCTGTGTCCTTCACTTAGAGTGATAGAAGAATATTTTTTTTTAATCACAGATCATAGAAAAAGTCTAAAAGGTACCTTAAGAAATTGTTTAGCTAGCCCCATGCCCAAGGCTGGATAGGCTATACCTGAACTGTTGTCTACAGATAGCAGTCTGACCTGCCTGCACTCAGAAACCTGCAACCTTGGCAAGTCTACAGCTTCCTTACACAAATTATTCAGGGGCTTTACTATTCCTGTGCATTCCCTACAGTTTCATCAGACCTTCCTCAGCTACACTTTAAACTTATGACTTATTGTCCTTACCACAATGGATATAGTAAACATTTTATTCCCTTCCTTTTTGCAATTACCTTCCACATATTTGAGGACTGTTACCATGTCTTTCCTTTGCCTTCTCTTCTCCAGACTTAAATAGACCAAGTCTTTTCAATCTTTCATCACAGGTCACATTCTCTAGAGCTCTGATCATTCCTCTTGCTTTTCTTTGGAGTTCTTCCAACTGATCTTCCAGTCTTTCTTGATGTGTGGTGCTTCAAACTGAATAGTCTGCCAGCTGGAGTCTCATGGTGTGAGCAGACCGGCAGGTGATCTATCAGCTCACACAAAACAATAAGGGGATATAAAATAGAAGCTGATGACTACATGCCATCGGCTCGTAGTACGTCTACTATCTGTTAATGTTTCTGCTAAGTTGTACTGTATACTCGTGTGCCAGCTGACACCGACAGACCAAAGAAGCCTTATGTTCCTTTCCACCTACACTTTGCCCAACAGTACTCTGATTAATTTTCAATAGTAGGAGGTGAGATGGGTTCCAAACCTGCTCCTTTTAAACCATCCATCATTATTAACCTACTAAGCCAAATAAAAATGTCCTTTGATGATGCTCATGTCCCTGGGGAGGAAAAGGTTGGAAGAAAAGTTGGAGAGAATGAGACATTTCATTAATTACCCCATAGCAACCTAGTGGGAGGCTGGATTTTTCCTAAACTCCCAAGCTGTTTTGTGCACACATCCTCCCCCACATTTTTTTCTACTTGGTACATTATTTCCATCTCTCTGCTAAACTCTTGGTGTTGCCAGTTGCCAAGCTAAGATCCTGCAAATTCTCCCTTGCTGTTGAAAACAGGGTCATTTCTATGAATCACTCAGACTGAGAGGAGTTATCACATGCCAAGATACTTGTGATGGATAGACTTTAATGGAAGCTGTGACTTCACATATTTATATGTATAGATCAGCCTCCAGCTGTGGAAGGATTCCCTCTTCTCTATCAGTTCAGCTTGGGATGTGATCTCACCACATTTTGCTTTCTCATGGAAGACCTCCAAGCAAAGCCCGGACTACTGTGGGAAGCTGTGCTGTAGACTTAGTAGTTGCCCTCCTCCATTACAGCTTCCAAGCCAGTCTCTTATTATAAAGTTTGCACGGTGTCCGTATAAATCACCATGCTCATGGTAGAGGATTGAAGCCAAGTCCCTCAATACCAGTATCCCAGATCCCTGTAACTTTTGCCTGTAAAGTAGCAATTTAATCCAGCAGTTGCATTTCTCTTTCTAAAACTCAGACCTAACATTGCTAAATTAGTTCCTGATTTGCTTGAAAAGTTGCTGCATTAGAAGAAAAGACGGTGCAGCCAGAGCCTAAGTAGGTAATGCCATACTTTCTAACATGCTTCATTAAAGCACGCACACAAATACCTCTTTGTGTAACAAGCCCCTAAGGTGTGGGGATGATCCAGTCAAGAATGAGTCCTCTGTTTTCTGCCTTGTGTTGTCTCCGAGCTGCTGTTGGATGTGAAGCTGCTCCTTCCACTTCTCCTTGCCCAGTTTATCAGTCATTTAAAAAAGAGAAAAAAGATGCTATTGTTTAGCATTTTGTTACTTCAGGATTTCTTGTCCTCAATGTGATGTAAAGGGTATGCACTATACTATTGTCTTTGGATATGAAATTTGCACAGTTTAAAGACCTGCTCTTAAAACAGTATAGATTAAGGCTGGATTATCCAATGTTAACTTTATGGAAAGTCAAACACTAACATTGGATATTTGTAAGATTTTATGTGCGTTTTTGGATTAACAGTTAATTAAAAAAATCCCTCTGATGCCCTTATTTATTCAAGTAGATTGTGGGCAGGAGGTGAGATTCAAAAATAACCTCTCAATAATTCCATATTGAGTTCCTGATTACAGATTACCAGGATGAGTTCATCAGTTAAATATAAATGAAAAATAACTTAATTTTTTAAATTCTCTGAAGATCTAAATTGCTAATGGTAGACATTGCAGAGTGGAAGGAAAAATCATTAACTGTCTACATTTACAAATTAAAATTATGTTTTTCCAGTCCTAACAAAGGCTGAAAGAAATGCTGGGCTGTGTATTTTTTGCACTCACTTACTGTCCACTGTGAGCACATTTGCCCCGTTGGAAGGGGACAGGCTCCTGATCAGCACTGCGCCCATAGCTTCCAACAATTCCAGATAACTCTGATTTCATCTCATGGGGCCAGGAACCAAAATCGTATAGGAGATCCTGGCATTCAAATCCAATCCTCAATTCCCTTCACACTCAAAAAGGCAGGAACTCTCAGTTTTGGTTTTGACATCTCTCACTTCAAATGCTATCTAGCTTATTGTCTGGCTCTTTGGCTGTCTTTTCCATTCCAGAATTTTCTGTTACTACTATAGCATCCTTACTCCATCTACTTTGTGGACAATGCATTAGACAAACTTCATGAAAACACCTCTGTTCGTCAGTGTATTTGCTAAAAAGGCTGAAAGTTAATGCTTTCTCCACACAGGAGGCAATTTATGTATTTCTGGAATAGCCTTGGCTTCCTTTGGCTGTAAAATACAATATCCTTCCCTGGTTTTAATGCCACATCTGGTGTATGGCTCTAAACTGCTAAGGGCAGCTGTTGTATGTTCTGGGAGGCCATAGGCATTTGCTGGTATTCCCAGGGATTATCACCAAGGCAGACGCATGCTGGGGAAGAACCAAGGCCCAGTTCAGATAATGAAGACTTCTTTACTTGATACAAATTTGGTCTCAAGCTCAGAAACCTTTCTGAACCCACTAGAGGTGATAATGTCACAAAGCTGAAGAAATATGTGAAAATGCATATAGTAAGTTTTCCCACCCTGTTAAAGTCGGTTGCAGAAGTTCCTCTGCCATCAACAGGAGCACGAACAAGCCCCATCAGAGGTGAAGGAGGGCTGCCACCGTCTCAGGAGGACTCATCATTGAAAGAGAAATGATAAAGAAAACAAGGAATAAGCATGTGATTCACCTTCTGAGCTCCCCAGAGTCATCCAGGCCTGAATCACTGCATGTGCAGAGGCAGATTAATTGGAAAGTGTTTATTAATAATTGAAGAATAGGCTGACCCTTGGCTATGTGCTCATCCCCAGCAAGTTTCTCATACCACTGATTCAATCAAGCCAATTCCAACGTGTGACATTACACAGAGGTACTTGCTTGCTTACATAGTGGGAAATAATGCAGAAAAATACACTAGCCAGAGGGACTGAAAATGCAAAGAGCATAAATTTACACTGTCACTTTGAGTCTGAGCCTGTTTTTAAATCCTCACATGCCTTCTCTCCATATTGTTTACCAGCACTTTTGCTAAGCCTTGGAGCTTTCTTGAGGATCAAGCTTGAGCACGCTCCATGCTTTAGCATATCCCATGTATCCATTCATGTAAGTGGGTGAGTGCAGTCAAATGTGTTATGTTCCAGTCTAGCCATAGCTATCTCCCAGCATGGTCATCTCTTTTTTTAGATTCCTCTCTCCCCATCAGAAACCCAGGCCATTGGGCAACTGGGAAGTGGGAATCTGCTGCAAAAAGCAGCAGAGCGTCCTCTGTACTTTTCATATGGGAAACTGCACGCAACAGGATGACCGACATCTTTTGAAACTGGGATATGCTGGGGCTGAGTATTGTGGACCAACCTTAAGTTGCATTTGCAAGGATTTTTTGTTTTTCCAAATTGTAGTTTGGATGTATCTAAAATCTCATGGTGGCTTGGAGATTTTCTGAGATTGTAGATAAATATGATGAAAGTACCACAACAATAAGTGAGCTGGAGATTTTAATCAGAATTAGGTAGAACCAGCTTGCAGGTTTGGACACCCTAACAGGTCTCTTCAAGGACTCAGATGACATCTATCTCTTGGCCTTTAACACAAATCCCAGTATCCTACCTCCTCAGTCAGTCTCCCCAGTGATTATTAGTGGTGGCAATCCACAGGGGTCTGACCTTAGTTCTAGTAGTCTCCCGATACATTCAGTTTATTTCCAAAGCTTTTTGTTTTGAAATGCCAAAATGAATCAGAGAAGAGACCCTCTACACAGTATTAAAGATGTTAAAAAAGAGTGGATTAGGGGCATGTCATTTTCCAGTGAATCTTTCAAGACACCTGGACATGTAAATGCCTTTACTTGGACAGTTAGAGTTAGAAGATGATTTTGGAGACCTTGGCCACTAGCTCAAAGGATACCTGCCTTTCTTTATATGATAGATACCCCTTTCTGGTGCTATATAGAAAGAACCTGCCTTATGATTCTTTGTTGTCTTATAACAGTACAAATCAAAGGATTGCAGACTCTGGCTTCATTTTCTGTGGTGCATCTTTCAGCAAGAGTAACGTGTTTGAAAATTGAGGATGTAATTTTATCCCATTACAGAGTCACACAGCTATATAAAAGGCAGCGCTGTTCCAGTTATAAGATTGGTCCATGGCAGATAAGTCTGTTTTCACCAAGGCATCTTCACAGCCCCACGAAATGCCAGCAGATAACTGCTCTTTCAGCTCATGCTCTGGTTGGTATAAATGATTATGCAGAAACAACATTGCATCAGCCTCAGATGTGTTTCCAGTTAGCTGCTTAGAAACGCATGTGCATTAAATCTGTACTCCGAAGCACACTGACTGCTCCTTTTCTTCTGGGAAAGGTGTTAGAACCATGCATAAACTTCCTCATAGACAGGAACTTTGCATCTTCTTAACTAGCTGCAATTACCTTGAGCATATTATCACTCTAAACAGTTGAAATAAAAAATGCTAGTCCATCTTGCACTACTGTGTCACTTGGCTTTTAGCTTAGTTCTTCTCTCTTCCCCTACGAGTAGCCTCATTGCAAAAGAATAGATTGACAGGTCAGAGCAGAAATGAGTGCAGTATCCCTTGGTACGCTTCACTGTTGGCAGAGAAAGGGTTAAACCTAAATATAAACCACATTGCCGTGCTTTCTGTTTTCTGTCCTTACTGTTTTTTGAATGGTCAAGGGTAGGTGGAGGTACATTTTTTTTTTTCTTATTGTTGCTGTTGCATTTAAAATGTTAGAGAGGAAGGGATTTACAGGGCGAGCAAAGCTCCGCTTGGAAGCTGGTTCAAAGCGGTTCTAAGAATTGCTTCCAAGCTTTTAAAAAAATATTATCTCTTCCCACTCCAAATGATCAATGAAGAAAAAGACAAAACGTTCCCTATCACACAACAATCACTCTCAAACGCTGTTTCCTTAGCTGTGTTTTGTATTACTGGCGACTCTCCCATTTCCATCTCCTCCACTTGGCACATATTCTCCGGCTTTCCAGTGCCTAGGGGACTGTGTTATCATGATCAAGTGAGGAGGAAATTACAAAAATGGCATCCTGTAATATTTCATGCAGGAATCAAATGCCGCTTTACCATGAAGTCATTGTTTTTAGTCTATAAAATCCAGTGCACTTCAGAAGATAATTTCAGTTACTGGATACAATTTTTAGACTGGCAAATAGCTGTACATGAGCTGCAGTGGATCTGATCCTGTTTTGAAGAGAACTCCATGATTATGTGTCACAGCTGTCAGAAATTCACGTGCCTCCAGAGACATAGGGCCTTTTCTTCACTCCAAGCAGTGACAGATGTCAGGATTTGGCTTCTCAGTCCCTATATTGCTATGGATCTTGGACCAGCAATGTGCAGTAAGAGCAGCTGACAGTAATCCCTGCTTGTGGTAAGGTGTCCTTGGTATTTTAACTAAATCCTCGTTTGTTGAACAGGGAAGTTCCCACTTGCCACTTGGCTGAAGGATGGTAAGGAGATGTCTGCACCCTGAATCTCCATAACCAAAGGAACAAGGCAGTGAGGGCACCAATTAATTCCTGTTGGAATCTCCAGACAGATTGATCAGAATAGCACATCCAGAGTGAGTACAGTGAGCACAGAGCAGTGATCTCCCCTTGCACAAATGCCCTGGTTAAGCTGAATAGGCACCGTGGGCATTTCTCCAAGATTTCCAGATACTCACAGGCTGGTCTGAGCTACTGTCCTGCCTGAGCTGTGAGTTATGTACAAATCCTGGAAAGTCAGCCAGTGCCATTGTGCCTGGACAAATGTTGAGGCAGAGAAAGCATATGTATCTGGGCTTTCCCCGACACAGGGTAACCTTTCAGCTGCTACATTTAAGCCATACGTCCAAAGTTCCCTATCTAGGTCTGTCCAAATTTTTCGTTTGCTATAAATAGGCAGTGCTGGCTTCTCTTGGACAGTCTGGCTGGACTGCTTTCTCAGTGAGGACAATTAATTCTCAGGGCAATCACATTTGCTGATATCCCTGATGAGTCTGTCAGTAATTGATGCCGGTACTTGGATCGGTTGCATGTCTATTAGGAAAAAGCTCCGAGTTAATTTCCTCCAGGCAGACAGCCAGACCAAATGACAGACAGAAGTGCAGACGCTCTCAAGCGATACCAGGCCAGAGTCCCACCAGCCCTGCTCCTGCAGATCACAGTTCACAGTTGTTTTGCACAGTTGTTCACAGGGAAAGGCGCATTCAGCACCCTGTGCTCTGTGCCAGTTGTTAGATGAACTCCAGCCCTGCTGCCAAGCTTTACCTAGGAACCTAGAGGCAAAAGGACAGATGATGTGTTTTAATTCTCTGCTGAGTAACATGGAAGAGCAGATTTTTCAATGAAGGTTCAAGCCCAGGCCAAGCAGTCAGACCTCAGGAGCTCCCATTTCTAACATTTCAAGGGCAGTGTCTGAATTCATCTGAAATGTGACCTTGAAACTACTGAGAGGCCAAAATGACAAATAAGCTCTTTGCAAATCTTGTCTCCCTTTGTATATAAAACTTGAAATCTGCAGCCTATCCCTTTCTGACAAACTCAGAGTGATGGCTTTACTTGGGGTTGGACTCACTGTGTGTTTGGGACAGGATTTGAAGGGCTATAACCTTCTGCTGTTAGTTTTGTTTCTTTCTCATGGGAGGATGCAAGAGACAGAATCCCTCTTCCCCAGCCACACTGGGAGCTGGCCCTACCTTTCTTCAAATGCAACCCTATGGTTGAAATAATGTTCTGCTTTTGTAA
The DNA here is from genome assembly GCF_000699145.1 of Aptenodytes forsteri. Taxonomy (NCBI): domain Eukaryota; kingdom Metazoa; phylum Chordata; class Aves; order Sphenisciformes; family Spheniscidae; genus Aptenodytes; species Aptenodytes forsteri. The sequence goes on from NW_008795575.1 coordinate 1,338,412, forward strand.
AAACACAATTTGCTCTCAAAGTTCCTGCTAAGCCAAGCCTGTTCCACTGGTGTGGTGGAAGCTGCTCCTCTTGGCATGGCTTGAGAGACTGAGCCCAAGAGTTTTGTCAATAGATTTCAGAGTGGAAGGCTAAAATCATCTTGGCTGATCTGAAATCCATGTCCTTTTATTGACTATTTTGCCATTTTACTGTAGTTCAGAGGGCATTTACCTTCAGAGAGATCTAAGTACATAAAGCACTGTCAAGAGGGGAAGAAGTCAATATGGAATAACTCCTGTAATTGGTTTTATGCTTCAAGGAAACTATTATTTTTAAAGTCTCTCCAAAACTATACATTTGAGGTCCTTCCTCTATTGTTGGTATTAAATCAAACATTTAGAAGTTGAAATTGGAAGGTCTGGCCCAGGTTCAAAACTACAAGGAAGTGTTGCAGAGCAAAGCTGAGGATTGTGTGAATTCACAGAGGTAACCTGCAGTGACGTCTTTTATACTCCAGTGCTGACACCAGTCCAGCCTCTAGTTTAATTCAGAGCTGCCCGAGTCTTTTTTTTGTCTTAACCTTATTATCTAGGCTCTCAGGATGATTCTCAGAAGGCCTGAAGCTACACGTCAGACCTGCATGGATCATTTAATATTCTAATTGTTAAACAGTTTTGCCAAAAAATGTGTTTCAGTGATCCCCAAGCTGCCTGTTAATTCAGGCTGGATTCACAGATGAGCTCTGGCTGGAGGTGCACCGTCATGGCTGGAGTCACGGTGCTTTCTCTTCTTTTTTCCAATATCTCAGTGGCAAGTGAATGTGAATGCAACGGGGCTATGGGAAGCTTGGGTTTGTGTCTCTCCTCTGCCAAAGCAGGGCTCATCTTATAGCTCTCACAAGTCTGTCCACTAGGTTATACAGTGTTTAGGCTTCATCTCTCCAGTTTGGGCTAACTTCACTTTCTATAGGCTATCTAGATAGGAAAGTGGAGAACAAGTCAGTGACTGTCAATGGAGGGATGACCCGGGAGATGAGATATTACTCCGCACCTTCTGCTCCTGGTAACGTGTAGCAGAAGAGGACCCACGGTAGACTGAGAGCACCTGCAGTGATGCCATTCCCTCTGGCTCACACGCTTCTGTGTAGTGGTAAGAGACAGGAGTACAAAGCCCTCCAGGCACAGGAGGGAATCTGTGAGCTGCTGGAGGGTTGCCAGGGCTGCTCCGCAGTGTCTCATATACGCCCTGAAAAGCAGGAGAGGTTTCTCCACAAAGGAGAGCTCTTGAATAGAAGCTGTTGTCTATTACCGCTCGGTTTGACACAATTAACAGAAGCCAGTTTAATGCTGCCATGAGTAACAGTGCTCTCAGGCTGGGATCATCGGAAGCAGCTCTGGTGAAAGTTGCCCCGCTCTGCAAAGGCATCCCACACTGGTTTCAAGGGGTTGTTTTTCAGCAATGTGAAGGGTAATTCCCTGCCTGTTAGCAGCTATTTCTTTTGGTCTGCCTTGCTTATCTTTTCAAATAGTGTATTTAAATACATTTTCCAACTGGGAGAGATTTCATAGGGTGAGGGGAAGAGCTCTGGGGAAAGGATGAAGATCTAAGGAAAATAAATTCTGTACCGCAGGAGGGGCTCTGCAAAGGGAGGAACAACAGACTGGGCTGTAGGTTTTATTAACCATGTATTATATGTAATTATGCACCCCCAAGTGCACATAAAGGCTGTAATAATATTTTTGAGTGTCTCAAGCTCCACTTCTGTGTTTGGTGATGTCACCAGCAGCTTGCAGTGGGTTAGAGGCAGAAGAAAGAGGGAAATAGAATTTTATTCCTCACTTTGGATGACGTAGGAAGCAGGGATGTGTAAAAGCAATTCTTGGCATGGTGCTTTTCTTAAAGACATGTTTGAGGTAGCCTGAGCTACACTCCATGTGTTTCTTATCAGTGGCCTAAAAAATCGGTTCAATCTGTAAAAACCCTGAAACACCACCACACCTACTCACTCCGTGAGCTAAGGGAAAATTCATTCTGCTGTGGTGCCAGCAGAGGGGGGATGCTGTCATGCTTGTCTTATTTTTGTTAACTTTCTACCTTGAAAGTTGCTTTCACTAGGAAAGAGCAACAGAGCAAGTGCCAAGGCTTCATTGTAAGCTGATCCTAAATTAATAGTTATCACCTGACCCAAGTAGTAATTACCACCCCAGTGTTACTTACTGTCACATGGGTAGTTGAGGGTTTTTTTCTCACCTGAACTTTATTTTGGCTAAATATTCCAAATATAAGCTTGTCTGGAAGAAATGAGTTCTTTTCATCCCCTTTGCCTTTGGTGTTGCAGCATCAGGAAAGCTTGAGAAACCACTTTGAAGGTTTCCTTCTTAGCAGCACGTGCTGTCGTTGCAGGGAAGGGATTCACCCATGAAAAGGCATGGCTCTGAGGAGATGGAAACCTGCCATGAAGCTCTGCTGCCATCCCGGATCCCTGCTGCCTGCCAGTGACATTCAGAACCTTGAAACAGAACCAGAATGTCACAGGCTTTGTGACAAACAAGCACATCGTATGGGACAGTGCCTGAACCAAAGAGGTTACAGCCTAAATAAGCAAAGAGCAGGAGGGGAAGCTGCCTGTCGAAGGAAACAGCCTGGCAGGTCACTGGTATAGCTGCTCACAAAGCTGGCTGCCTGGCCTCCCTCACCAGAGCCACAGCCCATGTATCATTTGGAGGGTGACTAGAGTAGGTCTTCTGTGAAACAAAGTGGGGTCCTTCAGTTCAGCACCCAGCTATATGTGCAGAATACATGGATGCCTGCTTTAATGCTGCATGTGCTCAGAAAGACATAATTTCTGCTGTCACCCTGCAAGGACGTGTCTGTGTGGCTAAACACTGCTTCCACTAAACGGGATGGGATGGATGAAATTAAAAGCATGTATGCCAACATGCAGAGGGAGAACATGATTTTCTCAAAACCATCTTGGTTTTGTTTTCTTTTAATAGGAATGGATTTGACCCACCTCTTAATGCAGAATGCTGTGGCAAAATCAGTGTATTCAGAAAGCTTGGGAAAATGCTGCAGCCTAAGTCTCTCTCTGATTATTGTCTCCCAGTGCCTTGCCCTGGAGGATGACAAACCAAATGGCCTGTTATCTGTGACTGTCTGTAGCAGAACACTGCTTCCCCTGTCACTGACACCGCTAATCAGTCATGGGCAATTCTCCTTCTGTCTCACACACATATACTTGGACACAGGCTTTCACCCCATGAACAAACAGGTCTCTATAGTCCTAGCTTTCCTCAAAGTCTTTGCTTTGGGGAAACGAGTAGAAGCACAGAGCAATGTGAATTGAAAGCTTGCCACCTTCCGGACATTGCAGAGTACTGTGTCTTCCACAGAAAAAGTAACTACAAAAAAGGAACTCTGGCCAGCAACTGAAAGTAGATGTGCAAGTGCCAGAGTACGTGTACAAACTTAAGGGATGAAAAAGGAAAAAGATGGATGGAGAAGGAATGTGAGTTGCATAGTGCAGCACTCTAACCCATCCTCACAAAGGCCAGAGTGCTCATTTTCTCCTTTTATATTTGTGTATGTTGCTGAGCTTGTGAAAATAAGGGATGGTATAGCACGTGCAAGTATGTGCCAGTATGCTTCCATCCATCCATCCATCCATCCATCCATCCAAGAATGATATATCTTCTCTTTTCCCACTCCCACCTGCACATCTGCACAGGGCTGGCGATGTGCTGGTACCCTGTCCTCTCCCACTGCAAACCCCTGCGAGCGGCAGAGCCTGTACCCCTCTGTGCCACCCCCTGCCCCCGACGTGTCCTTTGCCCAAGAGCACTAAACTGTGCTAATGCCTGTGAGAGACCAAACCCAGGACTCCTGTGCTGCAAAACAGAGCACAGTCACAAACTTATTTTCATTCATAATCTACCACGGTTTGAATTCAGGGCTCAGGAGATGGGAGGCCATGGAAGTCACCCACTGCATCTATCTGTCAGCCACACGCCACACAGTTCTCAACCATGGATTTCATACCTGGGTAAAAAGGCACCTGCCCTGGTGATCCTAGACTGAGAGCTGTGATCTCAATTTTTAATAAATAGGTACAGTAAAATAAACCCCCCTGCTAATAATCATAGACTCTAACCATAGGGCTTCAACATGGGACTTAAGCCATGGGCACTGTTTGCTAGAGCTAGAGGAAGGTCTCTGCTGCTCAGAGCTTCTTTTTTCTGGACTAGCCCATAAACATGAACAAATCCTCCTAGTGGCAAATAATATTGCTCAGATGATGGGAGCTTGCCAGTTTTTCTACCTGAAAGCAAAGCAAAACAAAATACAAAGTAAAATATTTTTCCTTTTCTTTATTTATTTTATCTGTTTTTCAGATGTGTCCATCATTCGTGATGGGAGTCTGAACAGACATTTGTGCAGTCTCGGTACAGCTTTAGTGGTGTGACTGGACAACGAGAGGTCTCAAAATCCCCAAGATCAGTACAGCTCTCCAATCCTACCCTTTCATTGAAATTTCACAACATTCACCAGTAACTCAAGTCTCAACACAGGAAAAAGGCCTGCAGGCAAACAGATTTTGTTTCTGTAGCTATATGAGATATCAGTGACACACTGTACATGCACTGGATTTTTACAGGTCTGGGGAGCAGTGACATGGCTCTACGCTCAGATATAACACATGAAACCCAAGGCTCAACTTCAATGTCAGTGTATTACTGGAGAGGAAATCATGGCTATTTTTTCTGTGACAGGAGCTATAAATGCAGATAGTATTCCAAAATAAGGTTAGAGTTACATATTCTTGCAAGCTTCAAAAAACTTTCAGCTCCTACTGAAGAAGACAACTGCAATAGAAAGTGATCAACAAACCAAGGAGGTGGTTGTATTTTTGTCAACCATATTCCTTTTACTTTCTTGCTGGAGTACGTTGGAGCCAGAAATTGCAAAACCCCATACATGCTGCGCCCAGCATCTCTCCCAAATATTGGTACCTAGGCATTCATTTAAAAAGCAGGTATAGGCGTCATACAGGATGTAACAGCATCCCTAACGTATTATGATTTCATTCCTTTGAATGACAAATCACCTCTTTTCTGGCCCTGTTAAGCTTGACCTGCCTGAAACTCAGTTCAGGCGACTCAAATTAATTCAGTTCCCCCTCTGTCGCCCTCCCAGCCCGGTGCAGTAGCAGAAATTGCTTTAGATATTTGCGTTCAGATCCAGGGATGGTACATTTGTCCTCAAGAGCAAAAGGTCAGAAGGACGTTTCATCCCTCTCCTGCCCACAGTGCTGCTGCTTTGCTCTTGACTTTGCACACGTAAAAGCCATGTCTTGGTGTGTGCAGTGCAAACAAACGGCAACCACAAATTTGTCTTTGAGAAACGGAAGACAACTTTTATACAAATAGACCTACTTTGGGTCCCCAGGGACATGCAACCCTGCATCACCTTTGGGATGCAGAGAAAGGCTTCAGTCTCTCATGTCTTCCTGCAGCCTTCAAGTGCTGCCTGAACCTTGGTGCGTCCTTTCCTCCTGCTTTTGCCTGTGTGCAGATGTGCTGGTGTCAGCGAGGTGGTACATTGAATAAACCGCCATCACCGCCTCCTCAGCGGGATCAGAATTTCTCACCCCTTCCAGGACAGCTCAGTGGTAGTAGAGATTTCCCATCAGCTGCAGAGGCAAATGCTGTTATAGCAAAGATGATGATTGTAACAGGCATGCAAATGAGTAAAATCATTCAATCTAGATTGGCATCATCTTAATTACGGCAGTGTGATCAACCTTTTTGACCGTACAAATTGCCTACCAAAAACATAGGAGAAAGCTCGAGGGCACATCGGGCAGAGCTCAGAGAGCTATGAGGAGAGGGAACTCTAAGGACAATTTCAAGGTGTGAGGTGGCATCAGCCTCCAAAAATTGAGTCCCCAGGCAAGATGGCGATTTGAGCATCCGCCTCCTTGCTGGGGATTCACATTAACCAGCAGGCATTATGCTGCAAGGCTCTGAGACCAGCAGGAGTAAAGGTGTGTGTGATCTGGTTACAACTCATCTGAGGCTCACAGGGCACCCCGAATTAGGGAGAAGTATGCAACTGCTGTTACTGTACACTGTGTTACATCAGGTCTAGGTTGCTTTTCCTTTTTGAAGTAATCAGGAATTGCCTATCTGTCTCCCAGTGCTGTTCTCAGTCTCTGACTGTTATCACAAAATCGTTGTCTGGCTAATAATGCACGAGTAGTTTCTGTTATCACTCACCTTTTAGCAGGGTGTGTGAGGTAAGATGCAACCCTAGGCAAAAGACTGACAGCTTTTGGGTTTTATTCCACAAAACAAGCTTCAGTCCCAGGATACAACATATGCAAATCTGGCAGTGTAACCACCTGGAGCAACATCAGCCCTTCGACTCATAATTTCACTGTCTGCAGTGGCCTTGCATCAAGGTGTCCCTTTGCCTTGTCAGACCACCACAACACAAACCTGAAGCTAACTTCACGCCTAGCAACATCAGGGCCACAAATGAGACACTAGACCTGCTGTCACTGCTGTCACTGTTCCTGAAGCTCCATCACAGAGATGACACCAAGGCAAAAGAACAACCTTGCCCTGCAATATTGCACAGATGCCTGCAGCAAAACCACCACTGCCAGCCAGTATCAATGTCCCAGGAGAGACATGTGAATCAATATTAGACCATGGCAGAGCAACCTCACAATTTGCAGGTCTTCCCTCCTTAAGTAATTCCCTGAATGTCCCCCATCTGAGTCCCAGTAAGAGATGTGATTGTCTGACTGGGTGCTCTGGGCCAGGTGATGTCTGGCATGTTCAAGGCTTTGTATTGCAGACATTAAACTCAACATAATGGAAGATTTCTTGGAATTTTCCACTAGCTGCAGAGGAGACTTTAGTCTAAATCCTTGCAGTTCCTTTTATGTCTCTCTTCAGAAGACACCCTAAAATTACTAACATCAACCCTGTTAAAAATACTATGATTCCTAGTGATATTAGCTACTAAATTTTGTGACTTGCAACTAATGCTCTGTATCTGGAACGAATCCCTTCCTTGTTCTCAGGATAAGAAAGTAATCTCAAAAGCTTTTTGAATAAGCCCATGCTGTGCAGATTTCAGGCAGATGCACACAGAAAAGCCCTTGCAGATGTACTCTGTACAAAACTGGAGACAGAGGCTGTTGTCTGAAATAACATGTAAGTGCCTTTGTAGCAGAAGTAACGTATTTATGCTGTCATAATTCTTCCACATTTATCTTTTATCTTTGACTTTCCCTCCACTGCCTGCATCCACGCAGCTCTCTCCAAAATCCTACTACCAAGAGCAGTCTCTTTTAAATTACATCCATTTTTCTCACGGCACCTGCCTTTCCTTTACGTTTCCACATAGAGACCCGGCTCCTACTTTTAATTTTGTCTCTCCCTTTAGTCAGGACAATCAGTCATGCTGGAATGACCCATACAGCCCTGGAGTTTAGGTTCCCCTTGTGATGTCAAAGACGCTCTTGGGAATCCTGCATTGTCCCACGTTTTAGGAGCAGCACAATTGCCTCCCATGGCCTTTTTCTAACACACAGCTTTTCCTCTTGCCCCTTCTCAGGCCATCAGCCTGGGAACACATCTAGTACTTAATCCTGAAGGAGGGAAGAGGAGCACCCGCCACCCTTCCTTAGCCTCTGTAGAAAATTTCTTCGCCATCCTCTTTTTACTGTTACCATCAAAATCTGGCCTTGGCCACACTGAATCCTACATGCCCCCGCTTCCTCACCAAGGGAAAGCGGGAGGTTTGCTCCTTTAAGGAGCGGGGGGTGCGGGCGGCCCACCCCGCACCTCACTACCCTGGCTCGGGGGGAGGGGGGCGGGAGCGCGGGAGGGCCCCTGCGGGGCTGTTAGCGCTTGGCAGGTGGGGGGCTGCTCTCAGGGCACCCCCAAATGCCTCCTCTGCCCCGTGATGTGACCCTGCAATTAGCTCCGTCCCAGCTGCAGGCGATGCTGGGCCGGCCCGGGTGGCTCCAGGAAGGATTTAAGGGCGGGCTTGGCAGCTCACGCTGGTTTCTAACTGCGGGGGTGG
>NW_008795575.1:1346887-1379771 GCF_000699145.1 Aptenodytes forsteri
CCCTGTACCCGAGGGCTGAGTGCATGGCACTCCCCCCCCCCGCCCCGACCAAGCTTCGGTGTGTTCATGCCCGCCGGGGTGTCTCGGGATCTGTGCTCTCCGTGAGGTGGCTGATTTGCGGTTAGCAGAGCTGAAAGCCCTCTAAATAGGATCAAATGTGTGTAAACATTGCCTCTACCTAAAAAGGCCGGGGGTCTGTTCAGAGTTGGAGCCTCCCTGGGTTTGCAGCTCGTGTGTGCCAAAATACTTCAGCAGCTCTAGCTGCTGTTGCTGAGATTTTTGCTGTGGTCAAAATCAGTCTTAGATGTCCGCGATATGCAAAGCTAGAACGGGAAGTAGATTTGGGGACAGATCCCTGATTTGTGACATTGTAATTAACTCCCACCTGTTTAGGGCAAGGAATATTACATCCTAATACTACACAGGCTGAGTAATTTCTGTTTCTTGCCTTTTGTCGTGCAGATCCACCTATTTGGGACTAAGAGCCCTTTCCTGGGTGGGGTTGCCCGAGCTGTTAGCAGCTAATGCGACCAAGAGAAATAGGGGTGCGGGATTCACGATTCCCTTTAAAGCAAGCAGACAGCGGTAAGGGAAAGGGAGTTTTGCAGCTATCTGTGGCCACCGTAAAATTCTCTGCTGTGTAACAGGCTGCTCCAAGGTTATTTTTGGTCCTCATTATGCTGCTTGGTGACTGGGAGAACTTGTATATAGAAAACTTACCAGACTTGCCTCCTGTCCTTCCCTGGAGTGGCACCTCGTTGTGGACTGTGTCCTGATACTGCTTTAAGCAAATGTAGCTTTACTCCTAGAGGGACTTGGTATGTGGTTTCACCTAAGTAGTAGCTGATGACTGGCCACAGTTTGACCAAAAATTCATGTGAAATTAGTGGCAAAGCGGAAAAAAACCCTCTTCCATTGTTCTGTACTTTTCAAATGGACCCTCAATATGTGCCTTGTTTTGTGTGAACCTGGGACATGTTCACTGTGTGAAATCAGTCCTGGCTAAAAGCTTTACTCCCTGCAGATGCAGCAGAATTGACATGTTACTTTATTTATAGACAGGGGATAAATGACTTGATGAAGGTCAGGTGAGAAAGTTGGGGCAAAGCTGTGAGGTAAATAAGCACTTGAATCATGGGCGAAGGCAAGGAGAAGGAGGACAGTTACGTTAGCTCAGACATCTTAATTTCCTTTTCACCGCTGTTGCCATTAGATTAGTCCCTCCCTTTTGCGTGCTCTGGTGTGCAGTGCACACACTCTGCTCCTTTCCCAGGCTGTGGAGAGCATCCCTTTCCTACTGCAGCTGTGATGCATTTCATGGAGTGAGCATTTCTGAGTGTTTGCCTGCTGCGCTGCTTTACTTAGGTGCAATACTGGGAAGAGAGCAGCCCCAAAGTCTCATATCTTTCATCTCTGGTTACAGATTTGCTGGGAAACTTTCACAAACTGAGCAGTTTCCCAATGCCTGATGTTTCAGACTCACTTGCGTAGCTTGTAGCAGAGTGCACAGTCACCTGGGCATCTCTAGGAGTTGTACTGGGTGACAAGTACCATGGTTCTTGCTATTGTCATTGCTAAAAAATGGAATATGCTTCATTGCAGGTCTGTTACCCAAAAACTGTGCCTTTTGCTGTAACACTTCCCTAGTGTTAAAGGTGGCAGGCTGTGTTTCCAGTAGTCCACGTACAAGACAGCGCAAGCTGTAAGAGACTTACAGATGCACAATCTTCCATTTGCTTATCTTCTTGTAGCTCGCCAGAGGGTCTCTCTTCTATGATGCTTATCACACTGCTGAAGTGCTCACCCAACCGTGCTGGTGGGGCTTGGTCATCCAGATTCTGCTTTTCGTGGAGTAGTCTTGCAAAATTCGGGACAACTATTCCCTGGAGTTCATTTGGGTCCAACCCCCTTCCCCTCTACACTTCAGTGCAGTTTAACTGGGATGTGAATTTTAACCTTTTTCTGAGGTGCCATTTTCTTCCTGCTTTCCTAATATCGCATACGGAAATGCTGATGTCCTCTGGATGCAGTTACCTAGAGCCAGCTCCTTTCTGGAAGGCAAAAGGGAGCTTGTTAACAGTTACCTCCGTGCTTAATTAATGGTCTAACTTTGTGTGGTGGAAATGCTCCCTTCTGCCCAGTGCAGTTCTGTTACTGCAGCGTGTCACTATGTACCCAAATCTGTACTTTATGTCAGCACTAAAATGGTAACTGCTTGATACAGACATAAATGGGATGAATATTGGTAGCTTACATGTAGCTCTTGATGCCCTTTGCGTGTCTGTTCTGTGAAACGTTTGGAGGGTGAGCAAAGGAAGGGAATAGGATAGCGAATTTGAGGCCTTTATTTCTACTTGCTGAAGTCAAATAACTGGAATTAAATGTGACCTGTCTGAAAGCCAACCTTGTTTCCAAAAAGTGCATGGGGAGCTGAGATCAGAAGACACATTACAAACATTGCAGTAGCATAACTTGAGGCAAGTGCAATCATTTACTTGACTAATGAATCCCTGGGGCTGCTAGCAAGAGAGCAAATCTCTCATTCATCTTCTTAATTTAATAAGCAGAGGGGTTGGCCTTAAGGGTAAATGAAATGCGTAGTGATCCCATGAATGTTTCGGCAAATTGATGTACAATAAGATAAGGGAGATCCAGCAAATGGCTTCCTTTATTCTGAGAGACTGTCAATGTGTTTTAAGGGAAAGGGAGAGAAGCTAGAGCTGATAGCTCTGTGTAGCTCTCTCCACTGCATTTCTCTCTCAGTCTCTCCCAATTTGTACAGGCTGGAACACAGGATTTTTGTTAGGATATCATCTAGTGAGCTCAGTACAAAAGTAATGCCTGTTGTGCTTGGTGCTGCACATAAGACAGCTATCAGAGAAATCAATGAGCTTGCTGAGCTACGCAGCATGTGAAAGGCTGAGCAGGGAATGCAATCTGTCTGCAGCAAATAACCCTCTGCTGTTTTACGTGCCTGTGTGTACATACAGTGAGTTGTTGCTCCTTGGAAAGGTTCATGGAAGAGCTGGAGGACGCCTGTACTTGTGGGAGCTAATGAGGCTCATTCCTGTCTTTCATGCTCTTAATTACTTTAGAGAAGAAATCAATGGTGTGAAACAATGAAATGCTTTAATGGCTAGAACAGTCATTGTTAGTTCTGCCATCACAGCAGTTACTGTGTGATCACCTGAGTAAGTGTTATGCGTTAGGGAAACTGAGGCATAATGTTGCTATAGATAATAAACTTTTTAGTATAAAAATAAAATCAGCATGAGGAAGCTTCTGACACACGCAATAAATTTGGCAGGTTTGTTTTTTTTTTTAAAACCCAACAAATAAAAACCCCAGAAGGGAATACTTTTTAAACTTCAGTTAAACCATAAACCATATAAAGTGACTTTTGGGAGGCTGGCTAAAGTATAAAGTTGAAAATGGGAATGCTTGTTCTTGGCTATTATTCGAGAGAGGATTTTGGGATTAGATGGTCCATTGCTATTGAATGTAGTTCATTACTTTACGATGAACACAAAATATAGAGCAGAAAACTGAGCTGAATTATCAAAAAAATTAGTGGGTTTTGGTATGCCATGAATTTCAGAGTTCTTGAAATCAAACTGGATGGTGAGATTTTCTGTTAATGAAGGTAAAATATACAGATATAATGAAGTTCATGTATTGCATTGGAATCTGAAATAATTGCACTTGTGAACTCCGCCTAATTTGATGGGATGGAAGCTACAGAATATGGATTTAAGTTACAAAACTTCATGTATATGCATTAGTTCTGTATTAGAGTAAGATTGTTTATAATGGAGTGCTTTTGGATTCTGGCCAGTATTTGCAGGGCTGCTCTTCTGGAGATTGGTGACTTTAAGAATACCGTGTAACAAATTGCTCCTTTTAATTGAGGTAAATAGTTGTCATGTGCTAAACAAGGCGTTGGCATAATGTGAGCAGTATCGTTCTATTTTACGGTTCAAGTTGCAGTTCTGAACGCATCAAGGATTGAAGACCTTGAAAATCTCGGTATTGCAGCATTTATGCTAGCACAAAGCAAAATTCGTCAGAAACACCAAATTGGTGACTGGATTTGTTGTACACACACGGGCTCTTTTCACTTGGAAGCCAAGCTAAGAGCCAGCTCTCATGTCCTGTTGTTCCCCAGGTGGTCAGCAACACCGCTGCCAAATGCAGTGGAGTTCCACAGTGCCTGTAACTTTGCAGTGTGTTGGCGATTGCTGTAGGTGCCATGTGCAAGATGCTCCTGTGTCAGGGCACTGACTGTCAGTTTTGGAGGGTGGATAGCTTAATGTTGTAACAAAGAAAATTCGACTGAACTGGACTGCTAATGTTTTGTGTCCTTTGCAGTATTGTAGCTGTATGAGATGCGTGTTGTAGGAAGCATTTTTTTTCACAAGAAGAGAAAACAATAACCAGGTGTTTGGGTTTCAATGAGCCGGGGCAGGGGGGAAGCTTCCAAAGGGGAATATCCTCATTTCCACTGTGACTAAATAAAAGGCTTGACATTAAAAGGTCTGTGCTGTCAAGCCTGTCTGGCAACTAAAAGGTTTAGGCAGATATGTTGTGGTCAGATTCAGTGGTCAGAGCTGCTGCTCGTTCATGGAGCAGATGGTACTGGGGGATGAAACCACCCCATCTGGGCATGCAGTGTCACTCCCTTAGGTGCTCCCTCACCTGCGAGGTGACTTTGAACTGGTCAGTAAAGGCCAGATCCATCCTCAAATCAGACTTAAGACATGAGGACTGTTGCCATAGGAAGAGGAAAGAGAAGTGTCCTGGTTCTGTAGTTGGGATACAGAGAGTGGGGGATACATGCCTCCATTGGCTAGGAGTCCCCATGATTTGGAGCACTCCTAAGGTCTTGTAGATTGGCTGCTCACTGCTATTCCAGTTTAGCTGCTGTATCTTCATCCTTTCTTGAGACGGGACTAGTTTTATCAAAGGAATGACTTGGAGTGAAGGAAGGGACATGCTGTGGCTGAGCCTGAGGGACACTTCATTCCTGCTGGAAGAGGGTAGGTTGTGTAGGTCTGCTCTGGCTTCTGGTTGTCCACCCCTCCCCTTCCTTGCAGAGCCCATCAGATGCATTGAGCTGATGCAATTTGCTGAACTAACAAAATTATCCCTCTTGGGGTAACCCAGAAGACATCCTAGTTCTGGGTGCAAGTCACTGGGTAAGGGCCTTAACTCCTTGACTCGCCCACCCCCCCCTTGGCTTGCTTCTTGGTGAGTATTTCAAAGCTGCTTGCCGATGTTACTTCAGCCAGCCTCTTTGATGCTTTAGCCTGTTTTCACTTGAGAGCGATTTTTGTGCTGGTGTATTAGAATAATGAATTTTTTTGGCTGTACTGCTAGCTGTCACTTCCTTCCTAAGAGTCTGGGCAACATTTAGCTGTGTTAGATGGGGAGAACAAACAGTGGAAACATTACGCTGATTCAGCCCTGTGTTCACCTCTGCATGCCAGTGCCCTAGATAGTGTTATGGTTTTTGTGTGAACCTGATGAGCATTGGGGTGAGAGGGGCCAGCAGTCTTGGCTGAGACATCAGATTTTCAGCTCCTGGTTTAGTGTGCATAGGTCACTCCAAACTGGGAATTTGTTATCAAGCTGGTGTCAGGCTTACAAGAAATAAACCCTTCCTGCTATCAGACCCCAGGCTATCGGCAAACCCATTGCACACCCAGGCATTGGTCCCCAAGTGTCTCATCTCCCAAGCACCTCTCTTGCTGTGCTGCCTCTTTGCATAATTGAGAAGCATCTGGATTAGTGTGTTGTGCTGTTGAGTGTGGCTGGTGAGCAAGTGACTCCAGAGAAGCTTGCCTTGAAATGGAAGAGCTGAGTGCTAGGGATATGCAAGTGCTGTAATACCAGCCAGAGCCCAAGTTTGCATATTCCTGTGTCTCTGAGGGTGGCCAGTGCCAGATGCATCTGAGAGAGGTGCCAGAATTCCTTGGTGTGCTCTTTTAAAATGTCACTCTTCTGTCTGCTCCACAGAGTGATGAGATCTTTCATGTCTTCAGCTGAGCCTCCATATTAAAAATGGTAGTTCTGTACCTCATTCCAGAACTCGCTGGGTTTCGTTTGGCCAGAAGTCCAAACCTCTCCTGTACTCCTGCCCCGGGAGGTTTAGCCTTAACGCATTTATCTGTGTGTACAAGGAGAAGGGAACATTTCTGTTTTTACAGATGGCGTGGATTCAGGAAATCCAGTCAGCTGGTGTGGATCTGGAAACCATTCTGCCCTTATTAACACCCTCTGATGATATAAACAGAGAATCCCCAAAGCAAGGAGCAGTCTAAATAAAACTTCAGGCCAAACCAGAACATCTAAGGTGTGCCAGATCTTGCCTCAGGGAAAGAGAGGATGGGAAGTGCCAGGAAAGGGAAGATCTTAATTTCTAAGAGAACAGCCCCATGATTAAGGAAAGTCTGTACTCTTGCCTCTCCCAGCAGGGGGAGAGGAGAGCTGAAGAAGGGATGTCCTAGGGAAAGGGCTTTTCTCTGCCACTGCCTTGTTTCTTTTCTTGGAAATGACTGGCGAGATCTAAGCCAGTCACTGTCTTAAGACAGAGTTTGGAGGCCAGAAAGCCTTTATAGATCTAAGCCTGTATTTGCTCTCTGCCTCAGTTTCCTGTCTGTAGTACAGGAAGAGCAACTAAAAATATCCAGCTGCAGAGTAGTATCTGTGCCTGTGGTGGGACCCCTGAGGTCTTGCTGTATGGCATGTCCTTCCTAGTTTCTGGAGGGAGATCTGGTGGCTGTGGGTATGTTACATCAGGGCTTGGGGATGTGCCACTTCCTACTGGGGAGGGTGCTACAGCTCAGGATACATCTCTGCTGTGTGCCGTCACCCTGACTTGCGTTTGTAGTGGGGAGCGAACTGTGGATCAAAGTGATCTTTAATGGGGTTTTTAAGAGGCTGTTCCTATGTCCTGCCAAATGGACCGGGACAGTTCTTCCAGGGTTGAAATGTCCAATCAAGAGAGAGATGGTGAAGGGGCTAGAAAATGCTGTGTGATGCAACTTTGAGAGCTGAAATAAAAAAGGGAGTTTCCTCCTTTTTTTTTCTTCTACTGTCTTATCTCCTTCTGCTTTTCTTTTATCTCTCTTCCCTTTTTGTTTGTGTCTGTTCTTTCCCTGTAACTCCTAGTGTAAGTAAGAAAGAATTTAATATGCTGAGACAGGAGAGAAGTTGTTCCATGCGTTGCAGATGCACAACATGTCTTCATTAACTCCCCATGACATTCAAAATAGCTAGAGATAAAGACAAACTAAATCTGGGAAGACAAATATAAATACTGTTCCCCCTCCTTCCTCTCACCCCTGCACAGTGCACCCCCCTAGGGCATGCATTCAATTACTGAAGATGAATGGAGCAAAGCAGTGCAGCATTTGGGATGCTTTGACTAGCGCTGCCTGCTTCTGCCATCAGATGGCCCCACACCTCACGAAATCTGCTCCCTGCCCAGGGTCCAGCCTGGGAGACGCTCCATGGGGTCTGCAATCCCTCCTTTCCCTGGTGGGGTGATAGCTTGCAGGCGGTCAGGGAAGGCTAGCAAAGCCCTGAGCAGGCATTGCTGCATTTCCTACATCTGTGCTGTCTCTTTTTGACCTACTAAGGTGTATGGAACGGAAGACCTTGGTGTTTAAGGCAGTAGATGGGGGAGCGAGCAGTCAGGCTTGCTCTCCTTCACCCCACTGTGTAGGTGCGAGCAAGTGATGTAGCTTCTCCCCTGGGTATGTGGGGTGTGGACACAGGCTGGCGGCAGTGGGGAGCAGGAATGCTTGCTGGGAAAGGCTGAATGTGCGGTTGCTTCTGCTCTCCAGCAAATCTAGAGGGCATTATAGAGAGCTTGAGGTTCTGGTTAGCTTTTGTTTTGCTGAGTGTAGGCTGGAGTAGTGTGTTCTGTGTGCCTGTGTCCACCCTGGCTTGTCCCCCCAGCACGTAGAGGGTTTGGGTCTCAGATCTGTGCTGTTGTGTAAGGGGAGTTGACGTGCTAAGGCAGTGTGGGTGCAGAGGGTCTCATTGTAGAATCTGTTTGACACAAGATCCTATCCTATAAAATGACTTAGCATATTATGGGTCCTGTTCACCAGTGGTTATTGTGTCTGTATAGGGCTTCATAACTCCTGGAGATCTGGACTAGGGTTTTTTTAGGGGGGGGGGAGAAGTCTGTCTGCCCTGGGATTTGCAGCTGGGTACCCAGAACACGCTGGCTTGCTCTGACTCAAAGGTGCACAAAGAGCTGCTCTTTCATGCATCCTTTCCTGTACTCCACCAGACTCAAACTCCATTCAAGCTTTACTTGCGTGGAAGTCTGCCTGTGATCTCTCAGAGCTTTTCTGTTGCTGCAGTGCTGCAAGAGTTAGGCTGAGCTCAGATTACTGCGAGCTGGGGTGAACAGCTTCCCAAGGAAGGACTTGCCATCTCCTTCCATTATAGTCTTTTCAGTTCCCTACCTCTCTGCACAGCAGATGATTATCTTGCAAAAGCATTCTGGGTTTTTTTTCCTGTGTAGTTCAAATTATCCTTTCCTAAGTGCATTACCTTGCATTTGTCTGCACTGAACTTCATCTGACTTCGTGCTGCCCATCCACCTAGCTTTGTTAAATGTAATTGAAATTGAGTTTGGGCTGGAGGGAGGCCTGGGGTTGATGTAGCAGAAAAGCAGAGGCCTGTGCTTCCAGGACTAAAGAAATACTGTGAGCTATTGCAGTTGTTAAGTCCTGTTAAATCCAGTTGTGTTCATGTTACAGTGAATTAAGTGAACATCAGAAACGAAAAGGCAGGGCAGAACCTCATCTCTGCTACACCAGGCTTAAAACTAGAATAACCGAATAGCCTTCCTTGTGTGGATTCACGTTTCATGCTCCTTTGTCTGAGGTCAGAATCTGTCCCTTGGAAATTGTCTAGAAATGGCAACTTCTTTCTTTCTCTAGTAGAAGCAGGCTGAGAGAGCGAAATGGGGATTGGTACCTCGTGTCAGAGGACACAACCCCTGAGGGCTCACTACAGTCCAAGCAGGAATCTGGACACAGTTTTCTCATTAAGAACAGTATCTGCTTCCAAGGACTTAAGCAAGTTCAGTTACGCGAATGAACTGGTGAATAGTCTTACAATTTACTCTGATGTTTCATTGTTTAAATTACTCCAAGTAACTGGCTAATCATAAGAAGTTAAGCTTTTAATAGGAATAGTGGGGGTAAAGCCACAAACTACTGTTAAAATGAAGCTGCTTCTTGTGAATAGAATTCTACAGTCCAGTAGACTACAATAGCGGGGGACTGTATTCAGCAACCCAGGCAATACCTTTCCATCTCTTGCTATTAAAAGGCTTTTGTGGTATAAGGTGGCATGCTGTTGAGAAGGACCCAGACCCCCATTTGGAGAAGTGAACTCAACACTCTTACCTGTCGCTTGCATAAAGGTCTGATAAGATGATGTGTGCTCAATTTGGTTTTTTTGCAAGGAGTCCATCAGAAATAGATGCAGAGTTCAAACTCTCCATACTGCAGTCAGCAGAGGAAGGCATTTCAAAGGGTGCCCCTCTGTTCCCATGCTTCTCCTTACAGGAACAGCAGCCATAAATCACCTGCTCAAATGCTGTAATCAACTTGGTGCTGGAACTTGGATAGTGGGATGTTGAACCCACTTTAAACTCCTTTAGTCTGGGATTTTTAAGCCTTGCAGCCCTGCTGTGAGGAAGGGGTTGTGTCATCATAATGTATTTACAGAGCAGACACCTGAAATGGGGCAAGGTTCTGGTTTGATCCGCTATCCAGCACCAACAGAGATGAAACGGAGAGGAGACCATGGGTGATGTGGGTTGTAAGTACTCTGCTTGTTTTGCAGCAGTGACCAGCCAAGTTCTGCTGGAGATCTCACTGCTGTTCCCTGTACTGCCTCACCTTTCCCTTTGTCGGTGCTTTGTGGTCTGTTCCTCTCTCCTTCCTGTGTTCCTTTTAATGGTTTATTATTGCCTTAGTGGGGTTTTTCCCTCCTTCAGTTCCTCTGACTTGCACAATGAACAGCTCCAGCATCCCTGTACATGACTAGCAGCTTCAGGTAACATTTAGTGGCAATTAAATGAGATTCTCCTCCCCCACCCTGACCCTTTGTTGAATGAATCTAAAAAGGCTTTTATGGGGGGAAAATGTAGGGGGGAAATTAAAAGGGTTCATAAAAGTGAATTTTAAGAAAAGCCTAATGAAGGAAATGAACCTCCTGAGAGATCAAAGCTGAACCTGCTGTGCCAGTGCAGAGAGTTTAGGCTTTTTCTTATGTTTCCACTGGCATGAAAGCACATGCACAAATATTTCTTCCAACAGCTTTAACTCTTAAAGTCCCGTGGGGTTGGCATTAATGGCCTATTTCTGTTTTGTCTAGTTCTAGGGATCAACTGTTTCATTAGGAATTCGCTTATGTGAAACCTCCTTTCACTTACGGAGAGGATCGGGCATCCCCATGATCCATCATGCCCAACAGCATAGGGATGCCACCTTCTTCTCTAAGAACTGTGTCAGGGAGAGGATTGGGCATCCCCATGATCCATCATGCCACCATAGGGATGCCACCTTCTTCTCTAAGAACTGTGTCAGCTCTGTGCTTTGTGTTGTGGTATTGCTCCTGCCTCTTGCCACAACGGCACTACAAGGAAAATGCTGTCCCAGGTAGGAGGTATGAAGGCAGTACCCCTCTATTCCCCTGGTTGCCAGCTCTGCTTCATGAGGGAGATGGTGTTTGAAGGGCGGAAATGGCTAATCACTTGGTCACAGTAAGTTATGGAAATGTTATGAGATCTTAAAATTCCATTTTCCTTAAATTAAAAAAATAGGGGGCTCTCAATAGGCTCTGAGGGGGATGGAAATGTTGACTGAGTTGCATGTAGGGGAAGTTCCATTAATCATGGAAAGCAAACTGAAGGCTCTTAATTTTAACCAATTTTTGTAGGCCAGACTCCCCATACCCGTAATTTTTCCATTACACATATAATCTCCTTTCTGAAAAGGGCTAGGTTTGTTTAGCATCAATTTTTTTGGTTGTTGTGGATTAAAGACTGGATGGTTCAAATTTGTCAGGGGCTGGCTCTGGTCTCCTCTCCTCATCTTGTCACTTGTCGCCCTTGCACAGGTCCCAAGGCTCTTACTTTTAAAGTGTTTCCATGTGTTTGAGACTAGAATGAAAATGGGGCTGCACAGAGTGCCTTATGCACTCGCAGCTTCCCAGAGTGCTAATGAGGAACATATTGGCAGTAAGTGGCTGAGTAGAGCAGTATAGCAGGAACAGCAACTTGCACGCAGCCTTATTTATTGCAGGCCTGTTTCTCGGAGAGAGGGAATGTCAACCTGGATTTGGACTTTCACCTAATCTTCTCTGAAAGTACCCAGAGATATTAAGTGGCCACCTACTCGGCTGCTGGACTTCAGTTTAAAAGCAGATCCAAAAGCCTGCTTCTACAAAAGCAAATTACTCGCAGGCATGGTGGTGGCTGTAGGTCATGGCCATAAGCCTCAGGCTCAGTATAAAACCTTTGGACCTGATACTTCTGTGTGTAAACCAGGGTGATTTTGCCATGGTTGGAGTGCTGCTGGTGTAGGATTGGTGGTAAGGTGGGGAGGAATCGTGTCCCTCTCCTCTACTGGGAGGTGATACTAAAGCTGCTACAAGAGAGCTAGCCAGAGTGTGGTCTTCCCAGAACCTAGCCTAGGGGGAAACGGTGGGCTTTCTTGGGTCTGCATGTCAGGAAACAACCTGTCTGGCTTCCATAGCAGCCTGTTTGAGCAAGGAGGTGGGGAAGAAGACAATAGGGACCTAAGTCCAAATTCAGTGATGTGCACCCAGACTCGGGGAACTTCATGGACATGTACATGGACATGCACATGCTCATGATCAGAGCCTGATTTTTCAGATTGGCCTGTTGCCTTTTAATAGGAATAATGCTGTCTGAATGGACAAACAGGAGGATTTATTCATGGACCAGCACGTGTTGCATTGCTCAGTCTCCTTCATCTCTTTGCCCTTTTTGAACACACAGTGTTCATAATCTGGTCTGCTCTTGGTGCTCCACTGTAGTGCCCTGTTCCCTAGTAATACTCCTTGCTTAATACAGAAAGCAATGAAAAGTATTCTTGCCTGCTATTAAGCCTCTATTCATGGGAAAAGCTGGAGATGTCTGATAGACCATCTCCCTTCTGCTACTGTGGTGCTTCCAGGAATCTACAGCAGTATTGAATTTGGCCCAATGAACATTGTTACACTTTAAAAAGCTAGTGACTGAATTATTTTTATAATTAGTAGCCTGTTGAGATTCATGATTATCCACGTGCATCCTAATGACTTGATTAAAATATCTTTGAACCATGCTTTCTCTGCTTTTTTCCAGTTACCCAGATCCAATCAAAGCCATGATGGAGAGCACTTTGCCTTTTACAGCACTGACTGGATAGCAATTAGCTGACAGCTACAGCAACCTAAAAACAGTATATAGTTTAAGAGGTCTTCTTCAAGGTGAACAGAAGAAATTTTTAGAGAGTTAAGTTCTTTATTAACAGGCTGACCCAGCTGCTTCAATAGTGCAAAACTGACATTGCTCTGATTTACCCTGGCTGAGAACTTCACCCTCTGCATTAAATTACACAAATTATTATGAATATTGCAAACTACAGTCAGTCTCTTCCTGCCAAGGGATGAGCTCATGATTCCTCACTTGTCTTGCGAGGGTTATGGTGACCTAACAAGACCAAAGATGCAAGTTCTCGCAGCTCCTTTTGACTGCTGTTCATAGCAGGAATAGTGACTTCTCTGAAAACCACCGCTTTATCAGCAGAGATGTGGGAATGACAATTCCTTTGTTCCTCCTGGAGTTGGAGGAGTCTTACCAGCATGTGTGTGAGTGGGATGGGGTCTAAAGGCAAGTCCATCAGTGTCTGGTCACGTTATCTGGCTGGTAGAAGGTTGTTTCTGATTCTGTGCTTAGTCTGTTTCTCAGTATTGCAAACAACATAGTTTCCCCTAGGGATGATGGTTCCCATTCTAACTGGGTATGAGTTTTGTCCCTGCACAAACTTGCTTATTTGCCTCTGAGACTTTTTACAGCTTATGCAGGGAACGAGGGAGCCAAAGCAAAGCCATCACCTCGCCTATGCTGAAAAACCTTATAGTGAAGGAGGAAGCTGGCTCAAATTGAAGCACATGCTATGTGGGAACAATTACCTGAGAGAAAATCTGGGAGGGAGTGGAAGAGATAATGAAACACCTAGGGATTTGGGAGTCAGCTTTCCAAGGAGCAACGGGGTTAGCAGTTTAGAGTTGGAGCTTGCAGCTGTGGTGAGAATCAGCTTCCCTTTCTCTCTGCTCCTCCTTTTTCCCCTCTTTCCTCCCCCCTGGCTCAGGGGATGGAGGAGAAGGTGACCTTCGGAGCATGAGTCACATTGCCAGCAAAGAACCCCGGCTGCAATGGTGCTGTGCTTGAAATGCAACTTGCTGAGCTCAGCTGCTGCCTGCAGCCCTGGCCAAGGCAAACAGCCGGTCTGGGGGCTGCAGCAGGGATATCGCTGGGTCCTGACCCAGCTGCTTGTCAGCAGAGGGGCTCTCTCCCTGCTAGATGGGGCGTCACTGTCGCCAGATCCGAAGCAGTGTGAGCTCTACATGGATGTGAACTTAATGCCCTGCGACTCCAGGAGAATAAGAGCAGGATGGGTGCCCAGAAATCATCCAGCCATGGATTCCCTGGAGCCTGAGGCTTAGCTTGTTCCCCTCCCCTTTCTCTTCTTCTGCAGGCAAGCACTCCTATTCTATCAGCTCATCTGGAAGGGCCAGCTTTGTTTTCAGTTTACCTACATGGCTTCCAGTACTGTTGATAGGGGATTTAGCATATGTGTTAATAGCAGGCTGAGCTGGGAGGACCACGGGTTGAATAACACTCGCTGGGTTTCTGTACCTGTCCTGCCAAAAGCCCACTGTTAGTTAAGGCTGTTTCTATTCAGTCCAATAACAAAAACAGGGTTTGGACAAATTGTCATTCCTGCAAAATAGCCTGCACTGTTCAAAGTGAGTTGCTGCGTGGGGTTAGGCAACAGCAGTAGCTCAATGGTGCAAGCAGCAACCTTTGCCCTTGCAATGCACCTGCGTCCTGGTTTTGGCTGGGATAGAGTTAATTTTCTCCATAGTAGCTAGTATGGGGCACTGTTGTGGGTTTGTGCTGGAAACAGTGTTGATAACACAGGGATGTTTTCATTATTGCTGAGCAGTGCTGACGCAGAGTCAAGGCCTTTTCTGCTTCTCACCCCACCCCACCAGCGAGCAGGCTGGGGGGGCACAAGAAGGGGGGAGGGGACACAGCCGGGACAGCTGACCCCAACTGACCCAAGGGATATTCCATACCATGTGATGTCATGCCCACCGTATAAAGCTGGGGGAAGAAGAAGGAAGAGGGGGGACGTTCGGAGTGGTGGTGTTTTTCTTCCCAAGTCACTGTTACGCGTGATGGAGCCCTGCTGTCCTGGAGATGGCTGAACCCCTGCCTGCCGATGGGAAGCAGTGAATGAATTCCTTGTTTTGCTTTGCTTGTGTGCACGGCTTTTGCTTTCCCTATTAAACTGTCTTTATCTCAACCCACGAGTCTTCTCACTTTTACCCTTCCG
Source organism: Aptenodytes forsteri (assembly GCF_000699145.1). Taxonomy (NCBI): domain Eukaryota; kingdom Metazoa; phylum Chordata; class Aves; order Sphenisciformes; family Spheniscidae; genus Aptenodytes; species Aptenodytes forsteri. Next base: position 1,361,551 of record NW_008795575.1, read on the forward strand.
ATTCTCTCCCCCATCCCACCGGGGGCGGGGGGGTGGGGTGAGCAAGCGGCTGTGTGGTGCTTAGTTGCTGGCTGGGGTTAAACCATCACAACCTTCAAGTAAAAATAGGACCAATTTTTGGCAGCTGAAGGCCCCCAAGAGATCCACTTATGTCTCAGAACCTACATCTCAGTTTGGTTTTAGACTCATTGTTCCCCCATCCTTCTGTGCCTCCATTCCTTTCCGAGTCTGAGGGTAGAAACACTGATTGCCAGGGAGCTGGGTGCTTCAGCCTCTCCTCTGTGTTGCCTTTCTGTTGACTTCAGAGCCTCGTTCAAGGTTTTGCCTCTAATATTGAAAGGCCTCCATGGTGCTGGCTGTGAGTAATACTTCCTCCTTCTGAGCTATGGATCTCTTGAGCTGCTAAGAGAAAGTTCGAGTGTTAAAGATGGCCAATTTGCAAGAGATGGGCTGTAGCCCAGGGGTTAGATGTATTGAGAGACAAAGAAAAGCATACCAGGAAATTACTGAAACCACTGGTTTTCAACCTGTGGTTTGTGACCACTTCTAAGAAGTTGCTAAGAAATTTTTAGAGGAACCTGTCATCAATATGCAGATATCTGCCTTACGGGGGAGAAACCTGTGTTTTAGGAACTTGACTAATAATAATAATACAAAAAAAAAAAACCCCTTTAACCATCTGGGTCTGTAATATGAATTTTTATGTAAATCTTGTTAAAACAGTCAAGTCTTCAATGCAGAGAGCTTCATGTTGTGTACTATAAACCCACATAAAGTGGGATGTGTATGGTTTGCTACATACCTATGTATTTTTTTTTAACCCATACTGCGGGGTTCAAGAGGCTGCACAGTTTCTAAGCCACTGTGTGGTTTGGCCCAATTCATTCGTGTCTTCTGTTCTCCCGTTTTAAATCTAAGCAAAGACTATAAAAGCTACATCGGGTGCATGCTGGAGGAGGTTTGAAATACTACTTTACAATATAGGAGATTACACGCTCATTTTTCTCGGACTTGATTAACTGGGGCTATCGCAGGCAATCACCTTGGCTCCGGGTAAAATGTGTCCAGTTAGCAGTTTCTGCAGTAAGCACAGAGAATGCATCAGCAAAGACTTGAAAAATATCTTTGTTTATTATTTGTTATTGTTTCACCTGCCTTGAAATGGTAATTGCAAGCGCTTTGATTCATGGATTTGAATGCAATTTAGTTTCAATTGTTGCAGGCCTGTCCTATCCACCCCTCAGCCAGGCTTTGGAAACTTCACCATCAGCACTCAGCAAATCCTAACAGATCCCCCCACTCCTGCTGCAGCAGCGTGCCTTCATGAGGAAAAGATGTAGGGAAGGTTATCCTTGTTAAAACAAGGCATTTATGGTGATCTTGTCCCATTTTTTTTTTTTTGAGCTTTGTTATTTAGAGTATTTTCTTTAGATTTCATCCTCAGGATAACAATGGGCCAAAACTGGCTTAAGGGAACTGTAGCGCTATGCTGATAGCAGCAGCTGAGGATCCTGCTTTCTATTGAGTCTATTGATTTAGGTACTTGTGGATTTTCTGTACCTGAAATACTTTTCATGCTGTAGCAGAACCAGCTTTAACTCAGACTAAAATTTGCAGTTAAGACAATGAAATGTTTAGAAATGTTTTGTTTTCACAGTGATCAGGAGCTGCAAATTAGTGTTACCGCTGGTGTTACCAGCAGGAGATAGACAGTGCTGGGGATTGTGTATGTGTTTGCCAGAGAAGAACTTCTGTATTTAGCTGTTGTACAAGCTTGCGCGTGATACTCTGAAAACAAGCCTCGGTGTTAATCAGAGAGGAACAATTCCAGAGCTGAACACAATAGCAACAAGCCTGGAAGGGACCTCGAGAAATCATGTAATTCAGCCTGCTGGTTCAAGGCAGGATCTGTTCTACCTAGGTTATTCCTGACATACCTGCCTAATCTGCTTTTAATTTGCAGTGAGGGAGTACTTTAACAGACTGACTGAGGAGCTTTTTGTCTTCTTAATATTTCACCTTAATCTCCCATGGTTCAAATTAGCGTTGTTATTCCTTGTCCTATCAACCAGGAACAGAGAGAAAAAAATTGTTTTTGTTCCCTCTTGCCTAGTTGAAGACTGAGAGGAACTCGTTGATCTTTCCTAGGCAGGACACTCCCTGATCATTCAGCCTTGTCTCTCAGTCGGTGTTTTCTAGACATCTTGTTATTACTCATTTCCTCTGAACTTGCTCCAGTTCTGTGCTTTGCTAAAATGCAGCACCAAACACTGGATGTCGTACCCCCACCTGAGGCCTGAACCAATGCAGGAGAAGAAATATTCATGTTTTACAGGGATCCTCTTTGTGTTTATAGGTGTTTAGCTTTTTTCCCTCCTAGGATACCCAGAAAAGGGTGCAGTTCAGCTCTCTCTGGCCAGGCAGATTTGTGGGATGCTGTATCTACCAAGTGACTCTACAAAGTTTCCGATACCATATGAATTCAACAAAAATCCAAGGTCATATATGCAAAATAGAGATCCAGGGGATCGACAAAAGCCTGGAAGTCAGTAATATTCAGTCTTGCACCAAAAATTAGTTCATCACTCGGACACTCGTAGCAGCCCTCAACATATTGCTGCTATGATGCTGTATGCTTTGCCATAGCCTGCTGCAGGAGAGCTGATTTGAAGGTCAAGTGCTGCAGAGCAATTAGTTTCAAGCCAGCCAAGCCAAAGTAATTCTGACCCCTCAGCACAAGAGGGTGCAATAGGTTTGTAATAAAACCTAGACATGAGGTGGGTTTGTCCCTTCTGCTGCAATGGTGCCAGTGGAGAAGTTTTTCTTTGCTGAGACTTGTCTCGCAAACCTAACGTCCTGTTAATTGGTGGAGTTTGAGCTGTGTGAGTTTGTCTCATTATTTTCAAGTCCTTTTCACTCTGAGTATTTCAATAATTATGGTAATTAAACTTGGTGGGTTTTTAATTATTATTTTTTTTAAATAATCAGAATTGTGGTTGAATTATGAGAGTGCCAAAATGAGCCTGGCAAATCGTAATTTTAGTTTGCTGCATTATAAATCAAAAGCAGACTTGATTTCCCAGCTTGCTGGATGTTTTGTTAACCAGATCACTCCAGCTCTCCTGAGGCCTTGTATGCCAAGAGCTGTCCCTGAACGAACAATCAGGCTTTATAAATAGCAGCCTTAACAAGAGCGTCACTGCCAGATGCTGCTGAAATAACTTAGGGACTCGTGCACAAAGGAAACTCCCTCATCTGGGGGCAGCTGGGCTCCCATCCATTATCTAGGACATCCCCCTGCTTGTGAAATTTCAGAGAAGCTGTTAGGATGCCTGCAGATGGGGTCACAAGCACATTCCCGTGTTTCTCAGATGCTGGGCTTGCCAGCAGCTCCTCCTGATATGCTTTGTGTTTACTACAGGAGTTCAAGATCTGAGTTTGATCTATTGCTTCCACTCATGTCTTGTATAGAAACAGCAGTAACTCCTCTCTGCCTAATTAGCTCTAACCAGTGTGTAGCAATGCTCTCCCTTAGCACGGCAATGACTAAGCTGCCTTCTAAGGATCCCTGAATGTTTAGCAACAATTGCAAGGGGTGGTCCAGGCTCCTGCCTTCCCTGAAGAATCAAGTTCTTTTCTCAAAATCCTTTCTTGTGCTTATTGCCACTTCTGTTGGCTGGCAACACCAGCCTTTCTAAGCAATTAAGGTGAGCGGTGGACAACATACTCCAGTTTTTAGGTAAACAATGATTTTTGAAGTGTAGGATATGCATGCAAGTCTCCGGTAAGGCATTATTTAAGAAGTACTATGTGCTGAGATCTGTATCAGAATATAGTCAGAAATTACAATCTTGGCTTTTCAGACGTCTAGGTAAGATAATGACCCAGTGGTACTTGAACTCCCTAGGACTTCATAAGGAGGCAGATGTCTTTTTGAACAAACTGAAAGACTCTCCAGAGGTGATGGAGACAAGAAGCCATGCAAACCCTGATTGCCTTTGTCCCCATAGCATGCCTTATTCTGAACACAGCGTGTCATTTGCTGCTAATGTTCACGGACCAGCATAGTTGACATTGCAAAACTGTGGCCTGCTCGAATGTGTGCTTTGGCAGGAAAAGAGGACAGGGAAGAATGACAGAGATGAACTCTGTAGGGTTGGGCAAGTCATTTGGGGTCAGTGTCAGTTTTATCTCGAAACCGGAGCATGGTTAAATACTGTTCTGGATAAGTGCTTTACTCGAGATCTGAGTCTCTTTGTAGTCTCCCACATATGAAGATGGTCACCCCTTGCATGAGGAAGTACTTTGGGTGCAATGACAGCAGACCACATGTAAGTGCTATGGATGGAAAGGAAGAGTACCACATTGCTATGGAAGCAAGTGACTTCATAACGCAAGAGTTCTTCCTGAAATACTTTCTGCCTTGTGTGTTGGGTCTCCCATAAGCCCTAATGTACAAGCTGAATGTCTCTTGTTCTGTCTCACCAAAGGCTTAGAACTAAATACAGGGGTTGGGATGGCAAGAACAATCTAAACTTACACGCTTGCATCTTTGGGCATCCCTGTGTATTAGGAATGTGTTCGTTCATCCCCATGCTCTGAAAAATAAGCCCTTCTCTTTCCAGAGAACTGCAAATTTTGTAGTTATTTTGGTAGCTTTTTTCTGGTTTGTTTGCATGTATTCCATATTGCGCAAGCTATATAATTTCTTCTATTTCCTGACTATGCCTCTGCTAACTTTAGTTTTCAGATTTCTAGGTAGGGGAAAAAGGGAATCATGGGGAAAGTAATCTCTAAAAAGGGAAGATAACGTTCTTTCACATCTGGAGCAGTGTTTCTCAGTGAAGTCAAACAGTTTGAGGCTACCTGCTTCCCAGCATGTGGCATGCTAGGTTTCAAACATTAGAGGCACAGTATATCCCAAGTAACAGGGTATGTAAACACATCACCCCATGGGTGGAAATATTTAGCTAAGGAACACTTATTTGCAATCCTTAAATACGTGCAATAAGTGCACCCTGTGCTAAGCAGCAGCTTCTGTACGTCTTTGTCTTCAGGCTTTCATCTGAAATGAGATTTATAGATATATATGTATAACATATTTGAAAAAAGTCTGAAGACCTTATGCGTACCAGTCGGGTTCTGTGATCACTTCTGGGAAGATGCTGTCAACAGAAATGCATACATGCTTGCTTACTCATAACCACTGCAATCTGCGGACTGTTCTGCTGCTCGGACAAACAAGAGCAGGAATGACCAGCTGGGTCACCACAGAGCTCTGAGAGCATCTTGAATTAACAATCAAAACATTCTCTGCCTTAACTTCATGACTGTGTGCATCATTGATGTCTCCTGAACAGGCGGTACTTGCTATGAGAGCTGGATCTGTTCTGAAATGGTGGTATTGAGCTAGGTCCTTGGGATGGGATTTTCTGTCATCCTGCCTGTTATGGAGTCTGTTACACAGGACAAAAACAGAGACATGAAACTTTTGTCCTTATGCTATTTACTTCTGATGAAGGTGCCTTTGCAAACTGCAGGACTGGAAGATCAGGTCATGTGTCATTTAAGTCCTCATTTCTGTTACTCATTTTTCCTGGTGTTTTTGCCCACGCAGTTTGCCTATTGCAATGACCTACTCTTATGCATCTTGCTATGAAGTGAAATTCCTGAGCGTAGTGCACAGGGGAGAAGTATTCCACAGGAGGATCCACGGAAACTAGTACAGGGAGTTGGGAGCTGTTGGTATTTCCTAGTAGGAATTGCCCTGAGGAGGAAAAAAATTAAGGCACTGAACTTGTAGCTGCCACAGACTGAATTGGGCATTGCTAAATGCGCATGTATCTCTGGTCAGCACTTTTGCTCTTAGAAAATGGAGTAGAGCAATTCCTTGATTTAGTCAAGAACAAATGACAGCACAGCCTGCCTCTCCAAACTCTGAAAGCTTTGCTTGTATGAGTTTTGCAGGGAACGCACGCACGTGTGAGTGAGAAATAGGGAGAAATGTGTTGGCAGTTCTTCATTTCTTATCATTAAGAATTGTATATTCAATGAATGGCATCTAACCCTTCTTCTGACTTTGCCTCAGTCTTCACGGTGCTGGGTTTCTTAAGTGATATACTCATTAGCTGGCAAGTTGCTAATTGTGCCCCTTAGTTCTCCAGAATTATTGTCATGGTCCAGGAAATGTAATCTCTTTCAAATTCTCCTTGTGTTCTAGTTCGTCCTTGTCTGCTCTTCCTTCAGGTTTGCACTGCTCTGTCTCTTTGATTTAGATGTGATGTTAATCCTATCTAGTTTAGTCTGAGCTGGCACTTTTGTGACGGGAAGCAAATACTTGCAGTCACCCATATCTACTGGATCCAGTTGCCATCTGTCTTTTGTGTGGAAGTCCACGATGTTTTTGTGGACATCACGCCTCGGACTGTAGTACAAGATGCCCCTTTACACCCCTCTCACAAACGGCTTACGTGACCAAATTCAGTGATGGTGCAAATGGGTGCAGCTCTGTGAAACCATATGGAGCTCGGCTAGGCTGCATTTGCCCTGTGAAGCTTGCTGCTCATCGCACTCCTTCAGTGATACAGAAGGAAAAAGAATGCTCTTTGCATTCAGACTGGAACAACTAGCTGCAATCCTTTCCCTCCCAATGAAACAAATCTCCCCTTTGAGGCAAACTGCTTATACTAAGCAGAGGTCTTCAGCAAATCCTCTGCTACATCACTGTGTGCATACGCTTCAACTTATGCACCCCATATGTGCAAAAGGTCTCTTGGGGTTCTCGCAAGGCAGCAGCTGCTTTGCCTGTTTTCCTTCCTTATACTGTTCTCGGCATCACCAGTTCCTATGACACTTGTTCTTCTGCCACCCACCTTCCGTTTGGAAACAGAATTCATCTCACTGGAAAAAGGGAATGTTGAATGACTGAGCTCATCCTGGTTTAGGGCTCTGATTCAGCTGCCTGCTCCAATCTACCTGTGCAGCCTGCAGATCAGACTCTCGTTGCTTGCCCCTTACTATCTGTGTCTTAGGAGCAGAAGGGGATGAGTGGGAGCAGGAATTTGTTTACTAATGAATCCCCAAGCTCTGCTTTTAAAGGATGAGAGGATGGGAGTAATAACTGGGTGTTGCCCAGGTGATGCTAGCTTTGCTTAGCTTATGGCAGTTATTTCCTGCTTGCTTCAAGCCATCCACCTACTACTTCTACCGCCCTTTAGCCTAAACCCTAGACTTGCAGAGCATGACAAAATCCCTGAAGTTTTACTGCATACAGCATTCTTGTGGTATACAAAATATTCTTAGCATATGCTAAAAATATACCGTGAGTACTAAAATTATACAGCTCTTTCCAGAGAATCTTCCTAATTTCTGTAGATTTAGTACATGTCAAGAAGTGACTTAAAGGTCATCTCATTTCCTTATGTTTGTTTAAAAAGAAGTGCTGAAGGCTAACATTTTGGCAAATGCTTGCTATGAGTTGTACACTTTGTACTTGTTTTTTTAGATAATGGTGGCTTTCATCTTATGGAAGCAATCAAAATGGAGCTTGATTTGAGAAATAAGGGGCATCACAAATCTTGTGCATATAGGTAAATATAACTCCTGAAGAGGCAGGATGTATTTTGCCAAAGTCTTGAACTAATTGGAAAATAAAATCTTTACTTTATCACTTTTTGTCTCCCTGCCTTTTTCAAGCATACAGATTCTAAAATGTCCTTCTAATGGCTTGAATTACTGTTGTATGACATCTGGCTGCACAGGTGTGGTAGCAAAATAGTTGATTCCTGATGGAAGGAAATGTGCATCTAAGTCATATGAGGGCATTACTGAAGTACAGACTTTTGCCTTGAACTCCTCTTTACCCCCTGTGTTTCTGATGCACAGATGTTCCATCCATCTGAGCAGCTTAGGTGAGAAGGGAGGATCTGCCTTTGTTATTTTGAATAGCGAGAGGAATAATCAGGGAATTTATGAACTTATCACAAACCCTTTGCAAGTGGGGGTGGTGCTGCGTAGAAGGGAAAGAGAAAGGCCTCCATTCAACAGAGGAGTTTGCTGCAAACTTCACTGAGCTAAACCTGGCAGTGGAACAAGAGCATAGCCAGCAGGCTGGCTGCAATGATAAGGCATTTTTTGAATGCATGAGCTTGGTGTATTTCAGTGGTACTAAGCCAAATTCTACCTTCATAGTGGATCTGAAGTATAACTCCATTTGTCTTAATGGAGGTGTATTCCAGATTTACAGTGGTGGTGGAGAGAAGAGGGAAAAGATTATGCACAGAATGGGTGGGTGGTGGAACATTCCCCCCCCCCTTCAGTGGTGGGGAAAGAAAGGAAAAAATTTAGGCCAGGAGGGGTGGGTGGGGGGAAATTCCCCCCCCCCCCCCTTTTTTTTCCTCTTCTCCTACCACAGTTTTCGGTGAGAAATCATGTAGACAGCAGCGCTTTCAGTGAGAAATCATGTAGACAGCAGCTTCTAGTCTGCTGATGCAAATTGAGACAAATTAGAGGGTAGATTAACTAATTATTCTAATGTCATGGTAGCAATGCCACAGTTCAGGCTGCAGAAGGCATTTCATTATCAGCTCTATTCTTCATAGTTACCTTTTAATTGGTAATGTATTTGTATATAAATTAAGGCAAGAAAGCCTCTAGCCCTTTGTTTTATAGTCATTAAAGAAATGCTTCAGTGGGTTTTGGACTAGAAGGAAAGAGGGACCCTTTACAATGATCGGAACAGACGGTAATGCCCCACAAGGGGGACATTTGTAAGAATGGAAATTCCTTTTTAGGCCTCACAGTGGAATACGAGTTAGATACACATCTGATAAACAGTCTATTTTAAATCTCTGTTTGGGGATATGGGAAAGTGAAATGTGCAGCTGGCAAGCTAAATCTCATCATGCTTCACTTCTTAGAAATAGACAGTCGCCAAACAAAAGGCCTTATTACAGTTATCCTAGTAATAACTAATATACATACCTGTATGTATATGTATATCTCCCTTCAGAGTACAGCTGCAGGAAGAAGCTGTGCAAAAAGATAGTTCGCATTTGCAGTTTTTTTGGGGGTGACTGAAGTTCTCCCCATCTTTAAAAACTTTGATGTGCACTTTAGGTGTAAACTGAGTTTCAACTCATAATGAAAACTCCTCTGTAAATAAATAATCTACTTTTAATGTTCTATTTGAGAGGTGCTATGGTCTCAAAGAAATTTTTTTATTTGAAATGTAGAAAAATCTGTGCTATAGTTCTGATACTGACCTGTTCATGTGCTAGGTCTTCTTACCTGTGTTCCCTTCCCGTCTCATTAAGGCAATGCAGCTTATGTTATATTTTTTTTATATATATATACACACACACACACACACATATATATACTGAAAAGGTCATCTTGGAACCACTAGGTTTTTCTGGAAGGTGGCTTAAATGACTGCAGTGTGGGGAAAACCTGGGTGGAACATGAAATTTCCCTTCCAACTGGAGCCTCAGTGTTTTCTTTGACTTTTCTAGTAGGCTTTGGAGGAGCCTTTTGAACACCCTGCCCATCTACCTGGGGAGAGCTGAGTGGTTTGGGCTGTCTTAGTGACACACCTCTGGAGCATCCATTCAGTGAATTACCTTGGGGCAAGAGCGCTGAATGGCTTGCTGAATGGCAATCAGATTATAGGAGCTGGAGCCTTCATATCTTTCTAGGGTTCCTTCTCTCTCTGTCCATCACACTTCTTGTCAAGGCATTTGGGACCGGCCAACCTACTTATCAGGTAGTGCATGGGAGGTGGGAATTGTCTTGGTAGCTTGGTGGGCAGAGAACTGAGGACCCAGGTGGGCAAATGGCCTTGAGGCTGCTTTCAAGATGGACGTGTTCTTGCAGAGTGTCTTGATAAACCATTGCTTTTCCTCAAGAGCATAACAAAAAGACTGTCAGCTCCATACATACTGTACTTGCACTTAAAGTAAAAGCACTGAGACCTTTTCCTGCTCCTGGGAGCTTTACATTTACTTCAGTAGGAAGGACTGTTAATTTAAGTATGCAATTGATATATGTCATCTGAATCAAAACATCTTGCAAGAATGTGATTAAATGAAATTCCTCAAGTATGTTCCTGCCATCTGGAACAACTTTGCCATATTTTGTTGTCTCATTGACTTTTCAAAATTCAACTGAAAATGTATTTTTTCACTTTTTTCTTTGGTAATGCTTAGTTTTCATCTCCACTGCACTTCTATAAAAATCTGCAAATCATTTTGGAATGAGCATTAAGGGGAAGGAGCTCTTCAATGGCAGAACACAATCCTGTTGGGTGCTGGAGGCTTCCACTGCACTGAGATCTCATCCCATCCCTGCCTCCGGGGGACCTGGCACCTCTCTGATTTTAGCCTAGGAGTCATATCCAACAAATTATCCTCAGAGTAGATGGGAAGGGATGTGTGGCTGCTGTGATGCCTGCAGCCTGGCAGGCTGATGCGGCTTCAGCCTTAGAGGAGGCAGACTTACTTTGTCAGGTAAATGCAGTCCCCAAAGAAGCAGGAGATGAAGTAGCCCCTATTTGGGATCTGAATTGCACACCCCTCGCATTGGACCATTCTGTTAAGAACAGCAGCCTTCCCGAATCTGCTTCTGTGGAAATCGGGGTCAAAACGCTCTGAGTATGACTTCAGAACATAAAATACAAATGAACTCCTAAATGCATGGTCAACTTCAGGCTTATTAAGACTTGCTGCAAAGAAGCTATGCATTACATCAAGGCTCAGCTAAGCAGAGATGAAATGCCAAAGAAGGATTTGGGGGGTACAAAGGCATAGATCACAATGCTCATTGCCTTTCAGTGACCTATTTAAGCATAGAAATATGATGCTGTGCATGTTTCAGGAAAAAACCCAACAAAAAATACTGCAAATGTGCTGAGTATGGACTGAATTAGCTGAAACTAGCTTCTTTTCAGATACCCAGCCTGAGATTTTCAAATTTAGTTGGATTGTTTGGTGCTCACTTTATTTCTTTAATGGCATCTTATTATCTGAATTCCTTGAAAAGCTGTAATTTTGCATTGTCTCAAGTTGTTTGATGTTTCTTTTTACTAAGTTTTGCTTTGGATTAGTTTCAGTAAAAAAACAATGCCCTCCCACCCCTAAAACTTGCTTTGCCTTGGATGCTGGGTGGGTGCACTCTGGAAATAAAAAATTGAGAGACACAGCAATCATTTAGCAGATTGAAAATATTGAGGGATTCTGTCCTGCAACATAAGTAGCTATTTATGTACTTTTTTGTGACTCACTATTTCTGATGTGAATAATTTACAAAAATAGTAATGAGGGAAGACTAAATAAGGAGGAGAAGTACAAGAATTGAAAAGCAGGGATCCAAAAGTTAGGTTCAACTGGAACTGTTTGCAATTTGCAATGTCTATGGGTTTAGACAACTTAAACATTTAAACCACAAAGTGAGGAAAGACTGGCTTGAGAGTACTTTGGCTCAAACTTTGAACCTAACGTAGCCCAACTACCTCTTGTTTGCATTTTAGTCTTGGCCTAAATCTGATCCTACTGAAGACAGTAGCAACATCCCCATTGCTATATGCCTGTCCACATAAAACTGGGCCAGTGCTTGCAAGGTCCTGCTGATGGTATCGATTCAGAAAAATGTTTATTATTGTGTGGTAGAGGGAGAAGACACTTCAATATCTGCCTTTAACTTTTGGCACTTCACTGACGCTGGGTGACAGTTGCCTTGGCATCCTACTATAGATGAGTGGCACACAGGTAGGTATGCGTATCCTGACACTATGGAACATCCCTTTGGAAGTTGTTTTGCCCCCACACTGACAAATAAAGGGGTCTACATGGCTCCACGTGGTACCTTAGGTAAGATGAATGCAGACCTGTGCCAAGGTGGTCAGAAGCTGAAGAGTGGCCTGCAGCTCATCACCATCCTAGATGGGCCATAGAGAAGGGGTTTCTGCCAGGGACTAGGTACTGTTGCCTGGTGAGGAGACATCTTTTGATAGCTCCTCAGTCTCTTGACTCCTGAAATTGATACATATAAGGCAAAATTTTTTTAAAAGTTTTGGCCCACTCTCCTGCTGCTGACCCCAGTGGGAGTAGGGTGAGTACTTCTGACATTCCCACTCTCAAAGTTCAAGCAACTTCCTTTCTTTTCCCTTGAGCTCTCACCATGGATCTGTTGTGAAGAAAATGATGAGAAAATGTTCCTGCGTCTGACTTCTTGTTAATGGTGGTAGTGCTGGAGCCATGCTGTCATGTTGTCAGGTCCCAGCTTGCATTTGCAAACTTATCTACTAGGAAAACTACTTGTCCTATAAATAGAGATGGCCAAGAATGGTTTCATTAAAAGTTTGTTTACTGTTTGAAGTCTCCTGTTTGTGGAAAGCATTAAGCCAGTTGGAGTAGTAAGTTTTCCTGAAATACTTATCAGGAAGTTTCCTCAGGTTCGGGGCAGCTCCGTGACAAAGTTGTTGGCTTGGGAAAATGGATAAGGTGCAATTGCTTTTCTGATTAAAGCAGATTGAAGTCTCTGTTCTCAACCACGTCAGTCACTCTCTCACCTCCCCCTAAATCTCTTGCAGAACTGTTCTTCTTGTACTGCACCAGTGATGTGGAATGAAGCTAAATTTCAAAATGCTGGAGGGTTTAGTGGAGCAGAATTGTTCTGTAGCCAGTCCTCCCCGCTATGCAAGTAGACTGAAGCCTGGGAGACAATAAATCTAGATAGCACAATGTCCCCCTTCTCTGCCCTCCCCTCGAGGTCCTTATTGAAGAACAGCATGGAATAAGAAAACACCGTGGAACATAAGATACTTATTTAAAGGCTTTAAAAAAACAGGGTACTTATTTATGTTCCTAAATTTGGATTTAGGTGGCCAATGTCAAGCACTCATCTTTGAAAATGCTGGCCTCAATGGACAAGCTGTAGCTTGTTTTTTTTTTGGTTGGTTGTTTTTTTTTTTTTAACCTGCAGACAGATTAAGTGGAATTCTGTACACCCCCCGCACACCCGCAGAAATATGTCCCCCTTCTCTGCCCTCCCCTCGAGGTCCTTATTGAAGAACAGCATGGAATAAGAAAACACCGTGGAACATAAGATACTTATTTAAAGGCTTTAAAAAAACAGGGTACTTATTTATGTTCCTAAATTTGGATTTAGGTGGCCAATGTCAAGCACTCATCTTTGAAAATGCTGGCCTCAATGGACAAGCTGTAGCTTGTTTTTTTTTTGGTTGGTTGTTTTTTTTTTTTTTTAACCTAGACAGATTAAGTGGAATTCTGTTTACCTGCCTGGCAGCCTTGCAGAAATAGGATGGCAAAGCCACAAAAGGAAAGAAATATTCCATCATTTGGAGAGTGACATCATTTGCAAGTCAGTGAATGATCTCCCGTTTAGGAACTTGCATAAATGGCTGTTAATGGTTGTTTGGCAGACCCAGCCAAATAGGGTCTGGATTAATGTGGTCATTGTTCTAGATTTATTATTCCCTTTTTTAAAGAATGCTCTTACATATTCAGATGGAGCAGAGGCAATATTTCTAGTGTGAAGGGCAGCATACTGACTTAAGGGTCACATGTCAGGCACTGAAATTACCATCTTGTATTGTGGTTTTCTTTATTGAAAAGAGAGTTTTAGTCTGAATGGAAAGAGTTCCCTTGAACCTTTAACCATTCTTAGACCTTCTAATTATTTATTTCTGAAAGACTTACGTACACTTCCACCTGGACCAAACTGAACTCCTTTATCAAAGTTGCCTGAAAACTTGGAGAAGTTCTCGTCCAGAACTGGATCTCAGCTTTGTGGCTTCATCCCTTTGCCAGATAATGTTAGCGTTTATAAGCAGCACAAGTAGCTAGAATTTCCCTGTCAGTTCCTATTATAAGATCCTGATTTTAGTTGATGATAAGTTTTCCAGACTTACACTGTGGGGTGACGTTTTCCATATTTGATTTTTTTGTTTTGCAAGTTGCAGTTAATATGGCTCATCTGTGTCTCAGTGCAAGGGAGGGAGCTGGAAAATACGCTGGTTTGCTCATGTGCTCCTTTCTGAACTAGCAATTTTAGAACTAGGAATTTTCCTGGTATAAGGAATTAGTTCAGATGTCAGCTTTCTCATTTCATGCGGCACTGGTGATTTCACCAAGGGCTGGAAGCTGGGGCACAAAGCATATATGTAGCTTGTTTACAGGCTTATCCACCATAATTTCTAAGGGGTACACACAAGGGGGCCAAATTCTGTTAGTATGGATATTGCAGTTCTGGAACATCAAACTTTTATAGTTCTTGACTAAAGAGCTTTAGCCTTCCTTATTTGCAGTTTTCATTTGAACTCTGGATTCTAGAAGTTTGGGTAGGAATCTTACCTCTTGAAAATTGGATGTAAAATACAAAAGCTGGAGTTCTTTTGTGTTGGTGTTAGCAAAGTAATAAACTTTTAAGCAATGAATTTTGCTTAAAAAAAGTGTATGCATTTAAATCCCGTTTTGGTTTTGCATAGTTTTTGTCTTGGCTATGTGTTTTGGTGTTAGCTGAATCCACTTTACATCTCTGGTAAAAACTTCAGGATAGCACCCTGCTTAGGACAATTCTGAAATGGATTTGAACCATATTGTGTTTACTTCTGTTCCTAGGGTATATTGCTGAATGCAAACACTTGTGAAAATGCAAAGAAGCAGTGGAAATAAAAAGGAAGTGAACTTATTTGAACTTTCAGGAAAGACCTTAAAACCCCTTTAACTTATTTAAAATGTGAGTTGACTGCCCAGGTCTGTTCTTATTCAGTTTGGATAAATGTTCCTCTCCTTAATCGCAGCAGAGATCAGCCACTAGTTCTTTGTATGTAAACTGTGCGCACAAGGGCTTACATTGCGGGTGAACTTGGGGGAATGATGTTCCTGGTCATAAAGCAATTAAACTAATATGTTCTGGAAGAGGATAGAAGGGAAAAGGGATGTCCTTTGGCTGGCAGTTACCATTCCAGCTCTGTACATTATATGAAATGCTGGCTTTGCACCATACAGCTTTTCTCCTCTACTGTCATTCCCCTACAGTGGTCTTTAAAAGCTGAGAATAATTTATCTTAGCATATGTAAGTTTATTTTTTATGTAATTACATGTACCATCATGTTAACTTTGTGAAAAGGTTGTGCCTATTGTCCTTAGAAAACCAAAGTGATTATCATTGGTTTGTTTTGTTACACAATTGTTTAAATTATAATAAGTTACCATCATTGTTTCTTGAGTCCAGCTGTGTTTATGGATTAAGATCTACTGACTCAAATATTTACAGTGTTCCAAAAATTATGAGAACATGCAGTGCTGGGGGTTTTCCATATGCTGCTTTATTTGACTGAGAGAGTTCTCCATCACAACTGGAAAAGAAGTCTTGGTCTGGAATAGTTCTGTAAAAGATTGTCGGGTACCCCTTATATCTGTCTGGACCAGTGCTGTCCGTCACTCTGTGCTGTTAGTATATAGAGGCAATTCCAGGTTTCCAAAAGAGACCAGAGTTCTGGTGGTGATGGGTGTTGAATCCTTTGGAAAATTTGACCCAGCTGGGGGGACTGACTGAGCCCTTGAAGTCTGGCTAAAGCCAGTGATGATTGCATCAAATTCTACCCCCAGGCCACTCCAGTTTTAAACATCGTCTTAATGTGGGTTACCTGCTTCCGTAAGGAGCATATGTGTAGGGATACCCATTTAAGATCTGGACTGGGGCAGCTCCCAGGAAATCAGTGGACCTCTTCAGAGCAGATTTGTGTCTCTGTCTAAGGCAGTCTAAGAGTTGCATTTGAATTTGTATTGTCATTATGGGCCAGATCTTTTTGATGTCAGGAACTGGTGTTATTCACAGAAGAGCTGTGTTTCTTGCAGGGAAAGAACAAGCCTCCATGACTTAAAGCCCTACGCTGCAGTTCAGGAGCGTGGCTCTGTGCAGGGAAACACTCGGTTCATTGAAGTCTGTCAGATTTGAGCATGTGCCTATAAGCCCATGTTTAATGCTATGTGTGTGTTCAAATACTTCCTCATGCAGGGTCTGAGTCTGCTGCTACTGAAGCCATAAGCCAATATCAAATGGCAAGGGGATTAGGAGGAAACTTTCCCTCTTGACTAGCTGTTCTGTAACTGCCTGCTGCAGAGCTGTTGTATTTTTCCTTTGTAGCACTGAGTACCAGCTACTGTTGACAGCAGGGTATTAAATTTGTTGGGTCACTAGTCAGTCACCATGGCAATTCCTACGCTTCTAAGAGGGGAGAGGAAGGGACGTGAGAGGTTGTTGTACTTTGCTGCGCTTTGCTGTAAATAGGGCTGGGTGAGTTTGTTGGAAGAGCTGAATCATCTGATCTTGTCCTACATTCCTCGAATATGCCCTGTCCGGGCTGCTGGCTGTCACCTTCTGCCATGGCTGTTCAGACTTTGGCTGAACAATACTACTTGCATTGAGCACAACAGACCTCATGTTGTTTTTGGCACCTACTTCGTATTTTTTGTATTGGCAATAGTACGTTAGCCATCATTCTGCTGTCATTCATAAAGCACAAGCTGTTTAAGAGCAAAAACATCATGGAAAGCAGGTGAGATGCATGCTTAGCTTACCAAGACACTGCCCCAACATCAGTGTGGAGACTCTTATGGGACTAGAGTCTTGTAGACCCTTTCATGGGTTGTTTTTCTTGGTCCTAGTTCCACATCCGTTTTTAAACTGAGTATGAGTGACCAGGGTAGTCACTTTTGGTACACCTGAAGGCTGTACAGGTCTCTTGAACTAGGTCATACAAGCATGTGCTCTCACCTTCAGGTCTGAAACTACAAATATCTTCATTACTGTGGTAAATGGGCTTTTTTACTGCATGTGTAATTTAGTCTCAAGTGTTTTGCCAGAAACCAATCCTTTCTGACTCATTCGTGTGACAGCACCTCAGTCACGAGCAAACCGATAGAAGCACAATGTTCTCACAGTGTTGGTTAGGCAGACTGTTCTGTACATGGCCTGGGAATCTCAGCGGATCAGCCCCTGGATTGTGCCCTGTTTGCAGAGCCTTGTGTCTTTCCCAGAGCTGTGTTCCTTTTGTTTTCAATGTGTGATTACCTACGAGTCTGTCACTGGGTCTCATGACGAGTGGTGTCCTCCATTCCACCTGCCCAGGCTCGCTGTGGGTGTAGATGGAGTCAGCACTCATCCGGTGACGCTTCAGTTGCACAAAACATTCATGAAGGATGTTGAAGTCTGATTAAAACTAGGTTTATTGCAGCTTTTTTACCCAGACTGTTTAAAAATAACAAGTCCATTGTTATTTCTAGCATGGAAATAGGACATTGTCCATTTCTTCATTCTCCAAGTGATCAGGCATATAAGCATGTGCTTAAAGTTAAGGAAGAGTTAAGTCTTGTCCTGAAAGCAGGCCTTATGGTATTTTGTTTCATTAATAACAGTGTAAACCCTGTTTTTTGTGGGTTTGAAGGTTTTTAAATTCTCATCTCTATTGCACGTATTGGAATAAAAGTTATTCCCCTGTGCATAGGAAGTATCACTAATGGAACTATGGACGCTTTATTTTCCTCTGTACCATGCTGAGAACTCACCTCATTGTGTCTGCCTAATTATAGAGTGAAATACAATCATCTGTCTGTCTCTATTGTTAATCACTGTGAGTTTGGATAAAAATAATAACCCAAAGTATGAAGTAGTGTAAGTATGAAAGCAGTATGAAGACAAAGCAAGAAAGCCGTCTGTTCTTTCCTTTTCTTCCTTTGGCATATGGAGGCATGTTCTACCGCTAAAGTCCACATATTCTTCCTGAGATGTTTGTTTTGTTTCGTTTGTATTTAATTTTTTAATCACAAGTATTTGTGTGTCTGTGTAGGTGTGAATATCAATGTAATGATACAATGGAAGATGATTGATAAAAGCTGATGTGCTGAAAGCTGTGCTCTACCTGGGGTTTTAAAAAAAGTCTGAAATGTCCAAAATGTATTCACCACCTCTGGGGCTTTGTTTTTAGTGAGTTTTTGAAACTGCAAGATTAAACTGAGTAAAAATAATAGCATCAACTCCTTTTAAGGTTGTTCAGTACTGTTAGTAATGGTATCTTGTGTTCAGAGTCTAATAAATTTGCTGAAGCAGTAGTCATTTAGAATCATAGAATCATAGAATAGTTTGGGTTGGAAGGGACCCCTAAAGGTCACCTAGTCCAACCCCCCTGCCGTGGGCAGGG
>NW_008795575.1:1380878-1387415 GCF_000699145.1 Aptenodytes forsteri
ATACTGGGGGTTGCCCCGACCCAGGTGCAGGACCTTGCACTTGGCCTTGTTCAACCTCATGAGGTTCACACAGGCCCACTTCTTGAGCTTGTCCAGGTCCTTCTGGATGGCATCCCGTCCCTCTGATGTGTCAACCACACCACTCAGCTTGGTGTCATCTGCAAACTTGCTGAGGGTGCACTCGATCCCACTGTCTATGGCATTGATGAAGATATTAAACAGTACCGGTTCCAATACAGACCCCTGCGGGATGTCACTCGTCACCAGTCTCCATCTGGACATTGAGCCGTTGACCACTACCCTCCAGATGCGACCATCTAACCGATTCCTCACCCACCAGACAGTCCACCCATCAAATCCACACCTCTCCAGTTTAGAGAGAAGGATGTTGTGGGTTTGGGTAAGTGCTATATGCTAACTGCAGACTGATATTTTTCTGGGATCTTGAGACACTGATCTGTTTGACACACGGATGGAGATGAATGTTTTGCCCATATTTAAAAATGTATTTTAACTTCAGGGGCTTGGAGTACCTGAAATAAGTAGAAGGTCCTGGAGATGGGTCATGAGATCCGTCCTGCAGGTGTACAAACATGTGCAGCTTCAGCCTTGTCAACACAGGTCTGAAACCAAACACAACCCATGAAGTTGATGGAGGCTACTTCAAGTGGTGGGCATGATTTTCTGTCTTAGTGCCAGTGCTCTGAGTCGGTAGTAGGCCTTTTTGAGCAGTGTACGTGCATGCTGCTATTTGTGAACTCTCGCTTGCTAAAATGATGATTTCCAGCAGAAAAAGCTGTGATGAAATGAGAGAACAGAGGTTGGAGAGTGTGGAATAAATAAATGGTGGAGGAAAGCGGAGTGCTGAAGGAGAGGGAGAGGAATACATGAGCCTGATCCTGGTGACAGCCAACGTGGTCATATAAGAGAAGCGTTTCTCAGGGGCTGAGCAGGGCTGAAGGTGCAAACAGTCTGGTGTTCATTAACATCTTAATCAAGCCTTCAATCAGTGCTATAATGTCTTTTTTTGCATACGGTATTAAATAGAAAGACTGTTCTTGTGAAATCTAGTTCTTTCATCTGGGGGATTACAGAGATAAATATCAGCTTAACACTCCAGTAATTATCTAGCACACTTTTATTTTGCTGATTAGAGCTGCGAAATTTCTGAAAGTTTGCATCAAATTTGACTTGTTCATTAAATCTCTGTTGGAACTATGGCACAAGTCAAGTCTGAAGGTGACAGATACAGCAGTTCAGTTATGCTTGCATAAAACTTGTTTGGCTTACCTGGATGATGTCAAAGTGTTTGTATGTATTAAAAATACGGTTGTTTTTAACCCTGATGAATGTGTGAGAAACCAGCAGCTTTAAAAAACGCTATTTATTTTGGAAGATTCACTTAAACCTGAACACTAATGAGCATTATCATACCAACTGTGCAGACAAGATAAGAGAGAAAAGAAAATAACCTATAAATATCTGTGATAATTCGTTAAAACTCCTGTTTTTATCAAGTTGTAGTGAATGAATGTTTGACCAGCAGTCACTGTGAGCATAAGACAGAAATAGCATTCATAGAAATCTTAGATGATAACACATCACTAGCTTCATTGTATATTTTCCGTTTCATGGTGACTACAGAGGACCAGAGTCCACAAAACAGTCTGTGCTCATACAAAAGGCACCCCTGTATAGCAAATGAACAAAATGTTCTTGGATCAAACTCCAGTTTTTATTTTATTTTTTTTTAGGCCAGAAAAAGTTATTTGAATGCTCCCACAGCTTTCCTCTTCACCTCTTGTACTGTTACATCCTCTGACATCATACTGTGCTTCCAAGGAGAAGTTTATGGTGTCACGAAAAGGGCCTCAGAAGTTCAAGATGCTGTGACACTGAGAGAAAGTGTCTGTATGTTTTCAAACATTATGGAAATTGTAAGCGTGCTTTCCAAAACTGTCAGAAATATATACTTTGAAAAGATGAATGCCTGTGTGGGATTAACTCCTCATGTTACACATGTACTCTGGAGTGTGTTGTTTTCTCCCACTGGTCTCCGGAGCCCAGTATCTCAAATGGAATCTGACACACCACACCAGATGCTAAATGAGGCCTTTCCAAATTGAGGTGTGTGTTTTTCTGTGCTGAATGTAATCTTCCCAGACCTAGTTTGTGTAAGTCTGATGGGAGTTCTCCTGCTGTTTTGGAACAATTCACCTGGCTCAACCACAGCCCATCTTTGTATTTGTTGGTGTTAACAAATGCGTGTGGATGGGCCCCTCCTCCCCTGCCTCCGAATCACCCCCAGTTGAAAAGTCTTGCCGGTGTAGTTGGTATAGCTAGCTGGTGTACATATGGAGCGTATTTCTAGGAGACGTTATGCAAACCAGTTCCAAAAAAGAGGGAAGCATAGGAAAAAGATGTTAATGCTATCCCTAAAGCAGATAAAATCAATTTCATATGTTATTCCTCTTCTTTTTAAGAAAGGAGAAGCAAATAATTATAGCAGCTGTTTGTGCTATAACAAACTGGCACTGTGTATTCATAGCTAACACTAAACAGCTGATCTGTTGCAGATCCCAAGACTCTTCATAAGAAGATCTTGAAAGACAGGGTTTACCTGGATATGAAACAAGAAATGCTCCACTAACGTTGGCACTCACTAACTCAGAGTACAAATGGCAAGTCAAAATGAGCATAACCAGCTATGACAGATATCTGGCTTGGGCAGGAGATGTCCCATACCTCGTCTAGAAGGAGGAGGGCAATGAGATTGCCTAAGCTCGTGTGGTTTAAAGTACTGACGTGGTAGATGGCACAAAGTTCTCGAGCCCCCTCTTCATGTTTGATATAAATGTTTTGAGAAGCAAGTGCCCTTTAGCTCCCCTGTTGAGGTTGTCCAGAATTTCTTGGTTTTGAGGAGGATGGATGAATGTGGATTTTTTCTTTTCAATGTTTTTTAGGCTAGTGATTAGGGTTCTCATCAAGCCGAGCAGAGACCTGTACTCCAGTGTCTGCCCCCCAGGAACTCCTAAATACATAAAAGTTCACTAATCTTTGGGTACAATACAGTGCCTCTGCCATGTTCAGGGTGGCACTGCATGAATCTGTCTTTTGATGATGTTGATCTGTCTGTTATTCTGTCTTCTAGATAAAGTGCTGTTAACACATCATCTTTTAAAGCATGAGACTTTTACATGGCAGTGACAGGTAATATATACTTGCTTCCTTGAAAAAAAAATCCTTTTCCGTTAGAAATGACTTGCTGATTGCCTATTTATTTTCACAAATCTTCTCATGTCAAAATATTTTGATAAAAGTCTGGCCCGTATTAAATAATCAAGAAAATAATTACTACTTCCAATTTCATTTAATTTTTGACTGTCAAATAATCTAACAAGCTTATTTTTAGATCTCAGAAATACGTCTTGTAAGGTGCTGCAGTGAGTGAGCAAAGCTGGTTTGTACGCAGCGGAGGTTGGGGAATGGAGGGAATACATTAGGATTGAAAGGGAGAGAGTGCGGGGAAGGAAGGAATACTTTGTGTGCAATCTTGACCCAGCAACATTGGGTTAATGATCACAAAGTGGCAGCCAAATTGGTTAATTAGAGAATAAGTGCCTGCTGTTTGCATCTGTCTCATTAAGTCTGAAGAATAAAGCTGTAGAGGAGAGGTACTGAACAGAGCTGGTTAGCAGAGTGCTGGCTGTGGGGTGGTTCAGGTACTGGTCTGCTGGAATTGGTTCTTGAGTTGATGAATGTGACTTCTGCGGTTATTGTGTGTCTTGTCGTATGCTCCAAAAGTTGTATACGGGGTCAAGCACTGAGCTGTAAAGTATGTTTATTCTTAGTTTGATATGCTGGTCTGAAACATTACTGTAAAATCTCTTCATTTTAACATGCAGCAGGAATTTCCTGTATTTATCCCATTAATGCTGAAAATGTCGAAGTTGCAGAGAAAAGGTATGCAGAGAGGAAGGGAGTTAAGGTAGGGCGGGAGAGTGAAATTGCAGGTTAAGGGGTTGATTTTTTTTTTAAAGGAGGATGTGGGCTATTTGAACAAGTCTTCCGAGGCTGTCCCCAAACACCTGCCAAGTTTGAAATTCCTCTTTGAACATCACCATGGCACTTCTGGGACTGGTGGGACAGTTTGTGTTAAATAGCCAGTACGAGATTTACAGGAACCAGGCCTGAGTGGATGGTACTTGGGAAACAGAAGTGCTTGGGATGCCTTTTTTGCTTATTTGTTTTGGTTTTGTGGTTTGTTTTTTTGGAAGATGGAAGCGAGTGAAAGGATAGTGAATCTGCCCAGATAGGCAACTCCCCGTTGCCCTGCCAGGTACGGAGCGGGACAGAAAGGTGAAGAAGGTATGAGGTGGTGCAGGTAGAGCAGGGCAGGTCAAGAGAAAAGTTTGGGGAACGATTGTCACGTTTCCCCTGCAGTCCTTGCATGCACAGGATGCACGGGTTGGGATTCGGGCAGTTATTAGATATGCAGAAGTAAAAGTCGTGAAAGGTGGCGTGGCACAGGGGACTCCAAACTAGCATCGGTAATAGCGAACTGAGGAAAAACAGTCCTGCTGCCCATTAACAGGCAGCTGTAATGTGAGACTATTCTCTCAAGGCTGTTTCTTGTGATCCTTTTTCTTCCAAAGGCTGAGCATTAACTGTATTTTGGAGGGCTATATGGGCAGATGATATTCTGCTTTATGAGAAAGATGGTAATTCAGGGCACTTTCCAGAGCGTACTGAGGCCATTAGGGACCTAATCTAAATGACAGTCTTTCTCCATTGACTTTGAATCAGGTTGTTGCATCCTACAGCTGAAACTTCCAGCCCCCTTGCAAGGATTTTGGACACTTAGTCCCCCACGGAAAATTAAAATGAGATTAGAAAAGCTCAGCCTGCTATTCTAAGTGGATTGAATCAGAAGTAGGAACAGGCTTGGGGTTTTGTTAACAATCAATTGAAACTTAATACTGCAATCACTTTCAGCATCCACAGGGAGGGAAGGCAATATCTCTGGAAACAGACAGTATTGTATATCACAGAACTGAATATTCTGCATGGAATATTTATTGGAAAATGATTTACATTCCCTTAATTTTCCCCTACAAATGTCTGCCCTTTTCTGGCTGGAATTGTCTTCATAACCACATCCCTGTTTCTAAAACTGCTAATAGAGCTGATTTAAGTTGTTCATATAAAATGCTTTTCATGGAGAGAAGAATTGCTCTTAAAGTGCATCTGACTAAAATATGCCAAGGTTATTAGCATTTCACGATTTGCAAATTAGTTCATATCTTATTTAAAATTTTAATTGAACATACATGGCTTGCTTTTTTAATAACTTTCCTGAAAAGATTATTCTTTTCCAATAAAAACCAGACTGTGCTCACTGAAGAAAAATCTAAGGAAAATTTGAGCTAAATTACCCTTTCCTTCAAAAAAGATGTTGAAGATATAAAATAGAAAAATAGGTCTCTTTGGGCCCTTGCAAAATGCAAATATCTCTTAATGGGCAGGTTTTGCTTGGCTGTTAACTAGTTGTAACTGTTCTTGCTTCATTTGGTTTGCATAACCATGGCCTAATTCAAAACTGTTTTTTCCAAATGTGCCCCTTTGTTGCTACTTCTGTGCTAATATTTTGGCATTTACTTATTTCCTTGATAGCGTCGTATCTCCTTTCTACCTGGCCTGCTCATGTAGTGTGAATGGCAGTGACATTTGTGCCTGAGCTGGTGTCTATCCTTGCAGCATGTCCCTGTTGCTGTCTCCCTGCTGTCCCCTCACCTCTGTCATGAAGGTGTTTGTCCCTGTAAGGACAAGGGACGTGGGGAACAGTGGATGATGTGCCTGCTCTGTGCCCCAAAGGGATGGTGGAGGGGCACAAGAGGCCTGGGGAAGAGGGACAGGCAGTGGCGTTGTGTGCTGGACCCTTGGGCAGGGAGATGGACATTGGTGGGCACCATGACCGGGAATGATGGGCCTGGACCTTACCCATCTAGCTTGCAACCTACCTGAAAAAGCTCTGCTCTTGTCTACTCAACCCCCATGGTGCTGGTGGACACCCTTGTGTTAGCTCTTCTAGCACAGGAGTGTTTAAGTCCACCTTTACAGGTGATGACCAGAGAATCCAGCCTCTATCGAAAAACAAAGATTAAAGCAGGGAAAGTCCAAAGAACTTTGACGGCAAGCATTAAGTACTCAGTTTCCAACAAATAGTTGTTCTGGATTTAATTCTTGCCATACGTAAACAAGGGCTCCACCAATTGTACTTTGATATTAGAATTAGTTTGATTTGAAATCAACCAGAACACTTGCATCCTGGCAATCGATCACTTTTATGTTGCATGTGGTTCCATTAGGAAAGATTTGATGTCACTGTCAGGGTAAAATTGCTGATTTCAATCTTGTCTGGTTTCCCTCTTTGCACTTTGGCAAGTAGAGAAATATTTTGCTTTTCTGTGTAGTTTTCCATTGAATAACTAGGGCATCTCAGTAGTCTCTTACTAAAAAAAAAAAAAAAAAAAAAAA
>NW_008795575.1:1387568-1557967 GCF_000699145.1 Aptenodytes forsteri
AAAATAAAAAAAGACTGGTAGCTGCCACCTTAATGTTCTTAAAAAAGTAAAGCATCTCAAAGATTTTTTTTTTTCTCTGCTGACTTGCAGCTGCCGTGTTCATTTATTAAGGTGGGAGTATATGGGATCCAGCCTTTAATTAAATAAATTTTGAAAAGTCTGTTGCACGGGTGCTGGACACTTTACCAGGATGCATGAGACATTGTCTTCCTGGGTTTTAACTCCAGCTCTTCCTACCTGTAAAAATATTGAGAACCCAATATTACAGCAAAGGGCAGACTTTCTGCCCCGAGGCCCAGGTTCGACTGAAAAACAAGCAGAATGGGCAAAAGCAGAGCAGCAGGGGTCAGCTGGAGAAAGGTATTGTCATGTCATTGAAATGTGGTCCCAGTTCAGCACCATTCTTTACCAGTACCAGAAACCGCATGTTAAACAGTCCCTCCTTCCTGTGACATCGTATGACAATGTCCATTTTCCCACTGATTTCTCTTTTTTCTCCCTCAAATTTAAAAAGGGATATAATGAACGCAAGATCCTAGTTCGTGTGGCATTTATGACTACTGTGCTATTGTTAGGATGTTGGCCTGTCTATTCTGAATAACCAAAGCTACAGTTCCTGCCCCACACAAAAATTAACTGTACATCCCAGGCGGGATCTAACCACGTTTTCCCCTGACTCACAGACATGATAGAACCTCTGGAAGAGTTTGAGAGAGGTAATGTCATGGGAGGCAGTGTCCCAAGTGAAATATTCTGGTGTTGACGCTATTTTTGTTAAAATTCTTCAGACAAACCTATGTGGAATGTAATTGGTTTGGATTTACATTTAAAAGACAAAACCAAACTGAACTCTGAACTTCTGGTCATCTTCTAGGCATTGATACTTTTTGACTCGGGCTTAGCGCTTATGTGTCCCTTTATTATCGGTGATATGTTAAACGTTATGGCCAAGTACCATGCTCCCTGTGATATTTAAATACATAACATACTTGGAGTTTTTTGCTTTTACTTCTAATCTTTCAGCAACCTTATACTTTCTGACTTTTCTCTCAAACCGAGGACAGGCTTTTTTCTTCACCAGGGAATTCTGTTTTCAATCAGAAGGTGTCAGCAGCTCAGACTTCAGGGATACTGTCGAGTAGTGCTAGATTATTGATAATTTTGCAAGAATGACCACACCAAGACACTAAATGTTTGCAGATACTCTGAGTCTGTGGCAAGGGTAGGAATAAGTGCTAACATGCCATGAGATATGTATGTGAGGGGTTTTTTTTACTTAATAAAAAGTAAAGAAAACTAGAAGTCACATGACAAGACATTTCTCTAAACTTTTCTTTTGTTTCTTAAAGCCAAGTGTAATGTTGTAAGGTTTGGATCTGACAGAGAACCCAAATCCTTGCAAATACTGTGGAAGACTTTCTTGGAGCTGGGTACCTGGCAGGAGCCCATTTGTTTTCAAGTAGTTCAGGCAAGTGTTCAGATGCTGGAGCACTCATCCGTGTTGCACAGAACCCTTTTTGCAGCTGTTTTTTGGAAAATATTGCATTATTTCTCAGTGCAGGAGCTCAAGACCTATTTTACACCTGTTCCTCTAATACACCTGTGCTTCCAGGATCCTCATCAAATAGGCATAATTTATACTGACAGAAACTACTTTCGCTCATATTAGTTGATAACTATTCAGTGAGGGAAAAGTGCTGATAAATGTGCTTTTATATGGCTGCATTGGAAAAGCTTTTACTGGCACACATCACAGAAGCTGACCCTGTTCCTCACTTTAATTGACATCGATGGCTGGACTGGCAAGTTCCTTGTGTAGATTTAGGATCCGTGCTGGAGTCGAATATCTTCTAGACTTTCACCGGGGCTCCAGCTCTTAATAATTCGGTGGGTTTTTTTGGAAGGCAAGAATTTAGGCACGGTACATGTGTGGCATAGTGTGGTAATCCCCTTGCTCGTGCCAAGCAGGTTGGCTCCAGCTCTGCATCTCCCTGGCAGTAGCTTTGGCGGGCTTGAATTTAGCTCTTGGAAAATGTTGTGCTGGGGAGTGGAAGAAAAGGAGTTTGGCGTTTACAGGGCCTTGAAAACAAAATGCTCTTTTTCACGGGAGGATTTTAGGATTGGTTTGGGGGAGGGAAGCAAGGAGCTTGTTGAGAGGTAAAGGGAATATCTCATTAATGATTTACTAATGAGCTGTAAAAGTTCTGACTCTTTATAACTTCTGAGGATGGAAAATGTTTCTTGGAATGCTGCAGCCCCACAAAGGCTGGGGCAGATCCTGGCTGCCTCTGTGTAGGGTCTTTGATACAGTCTGACTTACCTCTTTACTCCAGTCCCTTAGGCCTTAGAAAAGATTAATCACAGTGTGGTGGGAAGCACATGGAAATAGCAAAGAGATGAGAAATGAGAGCGGGAGAGAGGAGGAAAAAAGCCCCAACATGAAACACTGTTTTCTTTCTGGTAGGGCTTGGGCAGAAATAAATTGCCAATGATCTCACTTTCGAGCAATGTCAGTTTATTTGTACTGACTCTGAACTGACCATTTAGCAGGGGCTTCTCGCTCTGAGACCCAATGGGCTTTTCTCGGCTCTGGCTTGCAAGGGAAGAGCCTTGTAATGGCACAGGTTTTATGTACAGTGCAACAGTCACCAGGGATTTGGTTTGGGGAGGTCCAGCCAGAGCCCAATGCAGTCGATGTAAAGGACACTGGCTTCAGCCTGTTAGCTCTGTCCCTATCAAATCGACTCAGACTTAAAGGTAATGCTGCATATATCCAGTCCATAGGTGGGCACAACATCTACTGCTGTGGCTTATATGGAAGAAATGAGGCAGATCAGAGCCTAACGAAACAGAGATAATTAACTGGAACTTGACAACTCTGAAATCAAAGTCCCTGGAGTGTTAAACAGCAAGGACTTGGAAAGAGTCCAGGAAGGGCCAGGGTATGGTGTAGATTTGCCTTTCCTGCAGTTATAATGCTTTCCTCTGTGTTATGTCTCTAGCTTGGAAGAATTTGAGTGTTTTTCTGCAGCCAATTCTTGTGGTCTTTATTTCTCCAGTAGTAGCTAAGGATAGTGTTGGAGTTAAGGCATGGATCTTGAAATCAGTGTACCGGGTTGAAATCCTGGTTCTGCCAGTGACTTGTGTGGCCATCAGTAACTCACTTTATTCCCTCTGTGCTTCAATTTTCCACCTATGAAATGTGGTTAACAAAGCTTTTCTTCTGTTTGTTGTCAGTACAGCCTACAACTCTTTGGGATGGGGCCACTCGTGACCAAGTGCATGGGAAGTACCTTGCAGAACATGGCTGTTGCTTTGTTCAGACCTGGTGGTGTTTTTCAATGAAATATTAAGAATAACACCAGTGGAAACCCCTGCTGGGGTTAGCTGTGAAATCTCTGTGGCTTCCAGCTTGCGAGCAACCTTTGTCGAGTAAGCACAGCACAGAGAGAGGCTGTGACCTCCCCAAAGCCCTGTATGCACCTTTCCTTGCAGTGATTCTTGCCTGGGAATGGCTCTAACACCGTAAATCCTCCTGCATGAGGCAGCACTCCCACGTCCTTGTGCAGTAAGGGAGAGCTGAGACTGTACGAAGGTGCTGCACATTCACAACCCCGTCTTGCTAAGAGAAGTTGGAAGGTACCCAAGCATCTATCTAAGCAGTGTTAACACTTTGTGTTTTCTTGGTTTTAAAGCTCAAGTGTTTAGTTAATGTCTGCACAGGTGGTTCAGTACAATGGCTCCCTCTGCCAAGTTACAAATCTGCATTTTACTGGAAAGAAAAAAAAAATCGTAAAGTCAGAGTTTATTCATGGTTTTTACAGGTTGTAAATGTAAGGAAATGAGACCACTCATGCAGATGGGCATAATGTATGCCTAGTGTGACACCTCAAAATGCCAGTCAATAAGTATAGGCCTTGAGACTCAAAGCAGTGGGCAGAAGTCCCCTTTAACATTGTAGTTTGACACACAGGTTATATTTCACAAACTAAGTATGTTCAGTCAGTGTGACTATATTTTGCAAACATTGCTGCAGAAAAGCTATTTAACAGCAAAGCATATATATTTTAAACTAAGCCCAAATATCTTTCTGAGAAAGAACTGGCATGCAGGGGGTTTGAGATTGGTGGAAGAGGATTCTGCATTTGGTTTGTAACAGCCTGAGAAGTGGCACTCCAGGTACTAGTGCAAGCTGCAAGGCACCAAAGCTAAAGTACTCCCAGTTTTGTGGTTCTGTCATCTCAATGATTCTGGGAAGAGCTAAATGACAAACACAAATCTGAATATCCTTTGTGCAACAGGGAATTTTCATCTATTTCTGGATGCAAGGATGCAAATATAGTTTCCTATGACAGACCTGTGAGGTAACGTATGCATCTTCTTTTCCCATTACTGATCACTCTAGGGGAGAGCTTCCTCCCTAGGAAAGAAGGACCTAAAAGCTTGTTAGGTAATGGAGTCCTGCCCTGTGTTCAAGGAAACGCTGTTGATGGGCTCTTTTCAGGAACTGAGCAAGCTCTGCAGTTGCTGGGACAGCAGAGCTGTAACAGGCTGTTGCAGATCCCCCTTGTGCAGGTGGCAGGAGAGAGGGCAGTCAGCATGTGCCAGGCAGCTGGGTTCATCTTCCTTCATTTAGCACCATGGAAAGAGGAACTCGAAGCTGCTGGGGACGTGTCCTGTTCAGAAATGGTCTGGAAATCATTCATGTGAAGCATTGCTGGTATTGCTGCTGACCTGCTACCAGTTCTAGTAGCAGATCGCTCCTCTAGATTTCTAGACAGAAAAACATTGGTTTTGTTTCCTCCTGCATCCTAGTTTTCATGTCATCTTCAGTTTAGGCTGTTATGAAAGGGAGAAAATTTATATTCCATTTCTGCAAGCTCTATCTGTACAGTAACCTTCTTGCAATGTAAATACACTTGTATATTCATGAGTAACAGGCAGTGCCGTACAGGGTTGTCAGGCCTTTGAAACTAAGACTTAATTTTGAAATACATGAGGATGTACTGAATGTGAACACGTTGACAAGCAGAGCTTCTTGGGGGGTGGGGGGGGAATGGACGGGGACCTATTATTATTATTATTGCTAAATATCTCTTCTGAAGATACAGTACTCGGTGGCTATGTGCCCTCCCACCCCCTAAATGCCCAGTGAGGAGTGATGGGCCAGCTCCTGTATGCTCGGATAATAGCCAGGCATGTTTTTATGATCAACCTAGTCTCTGGGACTGTTTTCCCGGTGGGTGAGTTAGGAGGCAAGGAGATACCTTCTCTGCCCTCGTGAACTTGTGTTGTTTAGATGTCAGAATCTACTTGAACCATCCCCAAGGAAATGATGATTAAAACAGCCCCCAAGTGACACATGTTCCTCTCCGCTGCTTCACAGTGGAAGGCTCCAAGGTCTGTTGGGGAGATGGAGCTTCCTGCTGAGAAGTCAACTCAAGCTGGCTAGAGATTAAATAATACTTTTAACTGCCTGACACTGTGAAGCTTAAAAGAAGGAAAAAAAGACATGCAGTGTCACCTAGGGAGTAAACCAAAGCTTGCTGAAGCCCATTGAAAAGTTTCCATTGAATTCAGCAGGTATTGGATCAAGCTGCCAGCAACATGCTGATGTGACCTCAGGTTACAGCTGTGCCACTGCCACTAAAGGAGGTTGTTCAGGTTTGGAGCTCAGCTCTATCCCAGCAAAGGCAACTGAAAAAGAAAGAAAAGGGGTGGGACTGAATGTGGAGCTCATTTCAGATGCTTTCAGTTTATAGACTGGATTTATCACCCATAGCTGAAATGATTTCTCAGTGTTAGACACCTGCCCTTCCCCACGGCCAGCTCATAAATGACATTGCTCTTTAATATAATGGTTTTAAAGGTACAAAGGGTAAGTTCCAGCTGAAGCAATGTTTAATTTGGCTTTTGTGGTTCAGACAGCTAAGGAGCCGTGGGCATGTCAGTTTGAATTTCAGCTGCAGTTCTGTGTCATGCACCCAAACGCAGCTTTAAGCGTGTACCACTGTGCCCCCATACAGGGCCTCGCGCTTTAGGCAGCCCTGTACTTCAGGGAGCACTTAACATATGAAAGAATTTATTCCTGTTTTGAATTTGAGCAGCACTACAGTGCATTGTGCTTTATTACAATGCTTCTGAATTGCTTTCATAATTTCCCCTGTGCCACCACCCGAATGTAATTCTTCTCCCGTGCGTACTCTACTCGGACTTAGCACATGGCTGTCTGCTGAAGCTCGCCTGCAGGCTCCTCTGGCGCGGCTGATGCTTTACATTCCCATATCATCTCTCAGCCAGTCTGAATGAATTTCAATTCACAGTAGTCCTGTATGGGAACCAAGTGCGATTATGTCCTGAAAGCGAGGAAAAACAAGGTGAAGAGAGATGAATGCTGTGCATGAAGACAGTGGCAATCCATGGCGGGAGGAAAAGCTGTAGAGCTGCCAGCTGCCTAGTTCATTTGTGCTACTGGATTTTGGTTTGGCCTGTGCGTCGTTAACTGGATTACAGGGAGAAAAATCTTTTGACTGCCTAAAGCTCATGCCCATCCTGGCAGAGGCAACGGGCAGCCTTCAGCACTCACATATATTCCAGTTTTAATTACACATTTTTTGAGCTTAAGAGTTTCCCTTGAGATGCACATATTCTTCTGTTTGAACCTCTGGAAACTGAGGTTAAATGAGAAGATGAGTTTTCTTTAAAATAAGTATTGTTCTGCTTGCTTTCTTTTCTGGAGCTGCAAAGTCCTTCAAGGTATTAAACAAATCTGTCAACGAGGTTATTAGTGAAATCTTGGTCCCATGAACAAGTTGGGATTATTGCATCAGAAAAGTGCTCAGCATACAGAGACCCCATCCTCTGCTGTGATTTCAGAGAAGAAAACTGGATGCAAAGTTCCCTCTTAATAAATGTGTCCTCATTTATCATCACTTACTGTCTTTGGGAAATGAGAGATTGTTTTTCCAAGTGATCCTGCAGCATTGGGAAGACTTCTGCAGCTTTGACTCATTGTGATTATTCCCAAGTGTTGTCATCGGTTCTTCCTGTATTTATGTGAAATTGCTCTTAGCCTGTGCTTGGCTCCCAAAGCTGATCCTATTCAGAAGTTCTTTGAATAGGACAAAAAACACATCCCCACCCCCTGCTTATGGTCTAAAATATGATTTGCTTCATCCAATTTCATGCTGCTGGGAGATGCCAAACTGAAACTTCTACAGATCCCAAACCTTCCATTTTCCTTTGTCAGGCTATCGTTCATGGTTTAGGTTATATAGGGTGGCTATAATTAAAAAGAGGCTGAAAAGAATGTGATATAGATCACTATACAATTATCATTAAACCTGTACCATGCTGTTCTGTTCTCTGAATGTCTAAACATGCTAAGACATGATTCTCTGCTGCCCTGCGTGTCGTAGTCACAGCCATCAAAGCAGAAGTCAAAAGTGTTACTAAATTGGACTGTGGATGATTACACTCACTTTAATGTGAATGACTGTGATGTAGATTCTAGTCCTGCTTTGCAATGTGCTGTGTGAAGATGTATAACTTATGCTTCCTATAAGCATAAGGGAGAATTGGCTCCATGCAGCAGGTACTGATACAAACGATTACAATCCCAGAGTCAGTACAGTTAAGGATTATCAAGTAAAAGTGCAACTGCCAGTTATTAAAATTCAGAGAGGATGGCTGTTTGGGGCTATGCACACTAAGTAGTCAAAAGGGGAGGCTTTTTAACCTATAGCCTCCAAGATTCATTCTGCTGACGAATGATAGCTTCTAAAGTTTCCAGTCTTGTAAGATGTAGCAGGATCCCTAAACACAAGCAGTGTGCTGAGGCAACAGTTGAAGTATTGTGCAAAGCCACACACGAAAGGTAAAGTTTATTTCTATCGGCTCAGTTTAGTTTGGAGCTTGAGTGTGTCTGCCTGCGGCAGCCATAATGTGAAGATGTTAATAATGACTTTCTGTATGAAACGGGCATAAAAACTTGCAGTATTCTCCTTAGCAAGTAAACACTCTCTTTTTACACCAGGGCTTGTAATAAAGGCTCCTTTCTCTGCTTCCTTCTCCATCCAGATGTTTCTCTGTTACCAGTGTAGCAGAGAAACATCTTCAGCGATTAAGACCACCATCAAAATATTCCCTACACCCCTGTCTTAATGTCATCTTTTCTATTCTATTCCAAGTATGTACTGTATTTTTCTTTTTAGTGCAGCTACTTCTAAGAAACTTTTTCTCCCACACTGAATGTCTTTCCCAAGCATGAGAACATTCTACCCTTTCATTTGCTTACCAGACATTGCATGATTTGCAATGGAAACTGGCAAGAACATTTAAAATAATAAAAATAAAAATCGTGATCATCTCAGAACTGGAAGATGCGTGCATTTGCTGAGATGTGCAGGGTTTTTAAGGACTGTGATTGAAGTTTCCAGGAATGTTAACTGAATTTTAATTTGTCAGTAACAGAACAATATGTATGGAGTGAGTGTGTTAGAGGTCAGAAGAGGGTGAGAGAGACTGAGCCATGCAGGGTAAATGCATCGCTTAGTGCGCACTGAACAGGTTTTTGGTTACTGCAGTTTTCAGGCTTGTGCTCTGATCTTTATTGATTTGAACAGGGGCTCTCACACAGTAATTAATGCGGCATTAGTTGTCTACAGTACTCTTGGAAAAGCTGTGTGCTGTATGTTAGTATTGCTCCTGCTGATGTGGGATCTGCCATGACTGCTGGGGCTGGAATGGGCAAAAGTGTGTGTGCATCCTTGGACTAGATTATAAATAGTGGGTGGCCAGGGATCAGGTGAAGGGATGCTTGTTTCCCTATCTGCCTGCTTTTCTTGTGTGCTTTGTGGGTGAATCCTTGGGAATTTTTTTTGGAATGGCTGTTGAGTTACCTTGCCTCAGTTTTCCAACCCCTATCAGACCTTTGGTCTGCCTTTGTGCAGCAATTTGTTTCCCTAAGATCTCATGAACTCTGGTTCAAAAGCAGTACATAATTTAGTTCCACTCAAATGAAAATAATGAATTCAAAGAAAGTATTGGAGACAGCCCTAAAATTGAGGATTCTTTTTAAAATAATAATAAAAAAGGCTTGATTCCTCTCTGTTGCTTCCTCAAGCCACAAGATTAAGCAGATAACTCCAAACCAGTTTTGAAGTGCTGAAAACTTTACATGAAAAGGTCCTGTGTATTTATTGTCCGATGAAAGTAACATTAATCGCTGTATGTGAGACCACTCAGAAACTAGTAGCGATCTGGTCTTTAATGGAATTGGTTTTCCCATAAGCATGAAGCTGAGCTGTACTTGTTCTGCTCTAGCTTCTTTAAGGTCAGCTAAAGAAGAATTCCTGCAGCAGGTTTTTGTTTTATACGAGGGTGAGGAGGTTGGCAAGTAATCCAAAGAGGAGGTAGGTATACCTGAGGTCACCATGATCAGGCAATGGCACACTCAAGTTTTGTGAGCTTTTGTCATTGTGTGAAGTTGCCAGGGACTCTTTTGGACCATGTGAGTAGCTTTGCTGAGACAAAACTAGGAGAGCTCTGTGTTGTAGGTAGGTCAAGGTGAATGTCCTCTCATGAAACAAGCTTTTGTGCATCTGCCCCTTCAGACCTTTCTGTGTCATGCACAGCATCCTCCATAAATTGCATCATCTCCTCCATTTTTATCTCTAAGTACATGAAGCTGTCATCTAGCTTGGGCATTTCTCCTGCTGTTTTGTGCTCCTGTGGTGTCTCCTGCCACAGATCTCTGGCTGAAGAAGCAGTGAGGAGGAAGGATTATATAGCAAATGTGGCTCTGAATTGAGGCATAGAGATTAAGGGGAGTAAAGGTTTTGCTTCACCAGCATTGTCAGACCTTGTTGACATTTCTCACTCAGTCCTTCATCCAGAAAGTGAGACTAAAAAAACCTCCCTAAATGCTGGCGGAGCTGAGAGGGTGATTTCAGTATCATTTGTGAGGTATTAAAGCCCAGATCCTTGAAGTATTTCAGCATCTTTTTCCTATTTAAGAGTTGCTGAATGAAGCATCTAAATAAATCAATCTCATGGTTTTGGGCTGGCCCTATTTGTGATTTTTTTGAGCATTTTGGTTTGGCAAAACCATGATAAACTCTTTTTGGACGGAGGCCACGTTTCTCTTTGAAATCTTGTGAAGCGGCACATGAAGTTATGCACCTCTCTACATGTTTCACAGTAATAAGGGAGTGATTGACTGGGAGCTGCGCGTAGCGGTCCAGCTGTTCCCACACAAATCCTTCATTTGGATGAAAGGAGACTGTAGCTGTTGAAATCATAGCAGTGAATGGCATCAGAAATACGATAGACAGATGGATGTTAATGTAACAGCTGTAAAAGGCCCATATGAGAAAACTGGGATAAAGGCTAATTTATCCTACTTCAGTTGTATTGCATTGTTTTTTCTGAATGAATTGGGTACTTGGTGATCCGATGGCAACATAATTTCCAATTGTAAAGTGATAATGCACAATTGCCAAAGCTGTCGGGTACTGCCAGCTGGAGGACTGGCTGCTGGGATCCTACATTTGCCCAAATAAGAAGTGGCAAACTTCTTAGTAAGACATAGCTTCAGGATGTGGGCGCCTGCTGAAGTGCAAAAAAAAATTTGTTGTTTCCTTCCTTTTCAAGTTCGCCCCATTCTCCTGCAGTACTTGGGCGCTGAAAACTGAGAGCTTCAGTTCCCCAAGTGTGAGGGAGACGATCCAGCACAAAGCTGTCAGAGATGACTGGGAGCCAACAGTATGTGACCGAGCAGGGAGGTTCACGAGAGCTGGGCTTGTTTAGTTGGGCAAAGAGGGGATGAAGCAGCTCCCTACTAGCAATCTACAACTACTTGGAAAGTAGTTACCAAGACCAGGGAGATGTTAGTGCCAGATAATAAAAGAAGGGGGCAGTGGCTTTAAAATAGCCATTTGGAAGCCGCAAGCTGAATATTAGGAGAATAGTTTTCACTAGAAAGGAAGTGCAGGCCTGGGACGGGTTGTCTAGACAGGCTGTGGAAGCGCCATCCTTGGAGGTTGTTGAGTCTTGGCTAGACGAAGCTGTGGCTGACCTGAGCCAGCGTTGGCACTGGTCCTGTGTTGAGCGGGAGGCTGAGAGGTCCCTCCCAGCCAATATTTCTGTGATAAGAGATATTGGAAGGGAAAAGCTGTATCTGCAAAAACACTTGATGTTGGACAAAATTAGTTGAGGGACAGCAATCATGAGGAAAGCATTTCTTAAACATGTGGAAAAAAGAACAACTTAAAAATGTAATAAAAAAAATGAGAAGTCCAGACACTGTATTTTACTTCAGGCTTCTTGAAAAAATGTTCTGCAGCATCTCAAACTATAGCTATCCATTTTCGTACGTGTAAAACCATACACCAGTGGATCTGTCATAGCTTTTCTTCACTTCGAGACAATTAAGCATAGATTCTGTGGGTTTCTCGTTTCCAGCACATTTACTGTATAAACAAAATTTGTTTTATTATGTTTACTCATTTGGAAAACAGCTAATATTTTGGGTGCGTATTCTAAGATTTTTTTTTTGAACTCGCTTCAATATTTTTTCCTGTGTCATAATAGTTGGCTTGTAACAGCAAAGTGTAGTAATCGGCCGATTGTGGCTGAAATCAGAACCATATACCAGAGGCTGGTTTGATCTTTTATGTCAGGTAAGGGTACTATAAAAAATTTTATAATTTGTTGAAGATAGAAGTCCAGACACTGTATTTTACTTCAGGCTTCTTGAAAAAATGTTCTGCAGCATCTCAAACTATAGCTATCCATTTTCGTACGTGTAAAACCATACACCAGTGGATCTGTCATAGCTTTTCTTCACTTCGAGACAATTAAGCATAGATTCTGTGGGTTTCTCGTTTCCAGCACATTTACTGTATAAACAAAATTTGTTTTATTATGTTTACTCATTTGGAAAACAGCTAATATTTTGGGTGCGTATTCTAAGATTTTTTTTTTGAACTCGCTTCAATATTTTTTCCTGTGTCATAATAGTTGGCTTGTAACAGCAAAGTGTAGTAATCGGCCGATTGTGGCTGAAATCAGAACCATATACCAGAGGCTGGTTTGATCTTTTATGTCAGTTATGGGTTACTATAAAATTTGACTAATTGGTTGAAGATAGAGGAAAATCTCCTGGGCAAAAAATAAAAATGGATACTTGGAGCCAGTAATAGTTGTTTAGCTTTCAAATGTTGAGGATTTCTTGAAGATTCCCTCTTCTCCCTGAAACGTGTGAACTGGCACTGAGTCTGCACAGTCATGGGAGAAATAGGTGGTGAAGGATTGATCACGATCATTTCCATGCAATGGCAGTAGTCAGGGCTATCTGTATCTTGAACAAGCAGATCTCTTAGGCAAGAAAAATAAGTTCTATCCAAGCTTGGTGCTGATGCTGTGAAGGAAAGAGGTGATATTTCTCTGCACATAGACTTCCTGAACTCCTGTATCGCATCTTCCCAAGTTGCAGAATAAGGAATAGGATTTAGAGATCCATGTGAAATGGCAGAACTCCTGGGGCTTCAGTGGAGCCAGAATTTCAGTTGTATTTTCAATAACTACTGTCCTTTCTCCAATTTTTCTTATAACATCTCTTGAGGGCATGCTTGTCATGCTTGCTATGGGGAAATTACCTTGAAGGTGTTCTGCCAGGAGCCTAATTCTGGGCCGGTTCCAGTTTGCTTCACTAATGGGTAAACGGTTGAGTTATCTTGGGAGCTTAGTCACATCAAGATATTGCTCATACCAAGCACTAATTCATTTAGTTGCATAGAAGGCTTTTGAGATGATGGCTTCATCATGAGTCAGTTATTCATTATCGCATTCCTCTGACGTTACACAGCAATATTGGAACTGCCACAAGAAAACAGATGAATGATACAAGATTAGATGGACCTTGTCTCTGGTAATGGCTAACGTGTCATGCCTCAGACAGACGCAAACAACCAAGGCATTGCATCAGGCTGCTCGTGTGAGGGAGACAGAAGCCTTTCTCAGCCCCTGCCTGCAGTTAGCTTATATATAGAAATGTGAAAGTGACTTTGCAGCTTGATTTCAGTTACTGGTGTGGCAAAATTCCTATTCCTAACCATGTCTAATCATTGCTTTTGAAAATCTTGTTAAGGTATTCTCTTCAATTAGCACTTGTTTCAGTGAGCTTCACGGATTAATTAGATGTTGCATTACAAAAATAATTATGCCTTTTAACCATTTTCAGTTATTTACTTCTTTAAATGTTAGTTTTGTGAAGCAAACTGGCTTGGTGCCATAATTCATTTGAGCAGAATCTAACACAGATTAATGAACAAACTTGAAAAGCAAGCAGTAAGTCCCCCAGCATTTTGTAATTAAGCAGTTTGATTAAAAACAACTGGAACAACTCTCTACACTGAGAAACAAAGTGGAACAGCTCTCTGCATTGAGACCTCCGTAACAACAAATATCAAAACCAGGTCTGAAAGTAATTTAGGTAGCTTAAAATTTTTCTTAGCTACCTGATAGTTTCCTAGGAGAGGTTTTTGAGGAGTGGACATTTAGGCAATGCAGATATTATTCCCCTACCTTCTACTTTGCAAACACAGAATGACAGAGGCATGCAGCTGACTTTTTTTTTGAGGAAGGAACTCAAATGCTATAATCCTGCTTTGCCCCTTGTCCTGACATGCTTCTGCTGCTCTACAGACACATCTCATGTAATTCAAAGGAGGTGACTTTTTAATATAAGCTGAGAATTTGTGCCATCAGCTTTAATGGAGTTGCTTCTGCCTTACCGTGATGCCAGTGAGATCTAAACCGGGCCCTCTAAAAGTACCTGTGCACAAAATGGCCTGTTGCTATGAAGAGCTCTGTTACCCATGTTGGACCAGTGGCTTAAAATTGCTGCTGGGGTAAAATTCCAGCACTGATTTTGGGGAAGCTGTGCTGATTTACACTGACTGACAAGCTGGCTCAAAGTAAAGCTAGGCATAGTAAGTAGTTTGACTGTGAGTATCCTAGGGCTTCATCGTGCTGGTTCCTGTGCATGTGTGAACAGTGCTGTAATTGATGTGAACAAGGCTAGTCTGAAAAAGCTGACACTGCAGCTGAAGTGTGAGGCAGCGCTAAATTTTGTTCACCTCGCATTAAGGGCAAGTCAGGTAGACAGAAAAATATATACGTTCTTCTCTCTCTGTCCTAGCATTACCTGCCTGAGCTACATTTCTGTGGAAATGTGCCTGTCTGAGGCCTCAGACATCAATTTTCTCTTATTTTCTAACCCATTTAGCTCTCTCTTCTGCAGGCAGATCTTGTTTAGAATCAATAGCTCCCCACTATCAGCCCCATTTAGTGTATATTCATTTATTGGATTTTAAAAATGGAGAGGAAGAAAACTTAAAAGAGAAAATAGGGGGTTTTCATTGGAAGTCTAGTATTTGAAATGCAGACCCTTTCTTTTGGCTTTCAGTATTACTACGTTACAAAACACAGTTGAAACCATTTATGCTCCAGCTTGGCTTATAAAATCCATAAGCAGACTACAAAGATCTCTTCTGACATCCTCCAATCCTCAGACATCAAATGCTGCTTGGACCCTTTCAGTCAGTCCTCTCCTCAGATGCATCTTCCACAAATTTGCAGCAGCTCATGAAGTCTTACATATCTGGCCTCTACCAAGCTATGACACGAAATGAATTCTTGGAGACATCTGACAGTGACCTGTTGCATTGTTTTGCTGTTCCTATCCAGTCACCTCCTGTACTGAAGGCAGCTTAGGTGGCATCTGTAGGGCTATCATGCTGCTGGGCTGTCTGGGTTGTAGATTTGTCAGGCATTCTTGCAGGCTTTAAAATTAATTTGTTAGCTTTAGTCAGGATTTGAGAAACATCCTGTCTTCCAAAGAGCCTGCTTATAATTTGGATGTTTGGAGAAAAAGGAGGTTTAGGGAAAGTTGTGCTCAGAGTCCTGTCCTTACCAGCTGGTCTCTTCCTTCCCATCACTGCTGTGCTGCACACCACAGTAAGTGGGAGTATAAAACTCCTACACCGTCCAGGAAACTTAAGTGAAACATTTCTTCTATTGATAAGGAAAGATATATTTCTTTATCAATAATGATCCTCCTCCCCAGGCAAGGGGCAGAGGAGTACCACTAATGAGGTGAAATGAGCATGTTTTCATATTGCTTGCTTATGAGAAAGCCTGCACATAAAAAATCTGCAGGTGTTGGATGGTATTACTCTTCTTATATATAACTTAATGTGCTTTTGCATGAAAAGATCAAAGCAGCCTGTTCTTAATGTAAATCTGTGTGGTCGCTTCCCCTCTCTTCATAGTCTTATAAAACAACCAGCTCAATACAGGTTGCATGTTCCCTTTTTTCCCTGTGGCGTATTCTTTTGCCTTATTCAGGATTGTTTGTGCCTTCCTCTTCCTCAGGACCGCAGTGAGGAAAATGTGCTAATTTTCTGTCTGTTCAATTGGCAAAGTGCTTGAGGGAGTTATGTGGGGATGGGGTATGTAACAGAGTGATTTAAGTGGGATGTATTTAGCCTCTTCATATACATGGAATGACCCTTGCATGGCAGTCTTTTCTTGTATATGCAATATATGTATATTCCACTGCATATACATACATGGAATTTACATTCCATTGCATATACTTTCCATGTATATGCAGTATATGCAATATATGTATATTGCAAAACAGAGAGCTTTTCTGAGCTAACCCCAGCGCACAGGAAAACGCTTTGTCAGACAAAAGGGTAACCAGGAAACTGATCTCTGCAGTAAAACAAACATAAGCAGCATGTATAGCTATATAACCTGATTTCGGTACTGTTATTGCCGATTTGCCTGAATATAGAAAGAGCAGTGGCACGCTGGTGTATCCTCTCCCACTGGGAATGCTGACAGACTCCATGCTGGAGATCTGATGAATTTGGTTTTATTTGAGAAAGCCCAGCAACATGGGAGAGGCTGTCTACAGAGGCTAACTTCCATCACACGTGGCTCCTTTAAAGCCCTGTGTGTCATGTAAGAGGGTTGAAGAAGAAATAATTTTAGTAATGACACTGTCTTAAATCTCTGGGGGGAAATGCATGCCTGTCTGTACAGCTCTCATAGAAGATCCCAAGAAGGACCCAATGAGCATGAACACTTAAAGAAGCCCCTGGTACCTAGGTGCAATGCAGTGTCTTCCCCAGGAACCAGGCCAAAACTTTTATTGTAGCATCAATTATCAAAACGGGCCAGCACAGCTCTCTTCTCAGCAGCCTTTCTTCTCTTGGCGAGGAGGATACTTTCAGGGTCCAGGGAAAAGAGATGCTTCTGCACTTGCTATTTGGCAGAGGCCTCAAACACATCAAGCACCAGAGGCAAAAGTCTTTCTGTTGCAAAGTGTCCGACCCACCTGCTGGGCAGGCTTTCCATGATGTTGGAGGCTCCCTGTGTGCCGGAATGGTTAGGAAAAGGCATTTTGAGTTTGGGATTTTTTTTCTTCTTCTTTTTTTTTTTTTTTTTTTTTGAGCCAGACCTTGTGATCTGGGATAGAGAAGTATAGACACAAAAATAAGTTAATTGAAGGTAAACTAAACTGAGCTTGCAAAATAGGTTCAGTGCAGTTACTGCCAGTTATCTCCTATCCATGTTGAATGAGACTCTACTCTGGAAGCAAACATGCATACAGCATAGCTTTAGTCCAGGCAGCTCGAGGGCTGACAGATCTGTACCTTAGTAGTCCAGGCTTCAGTGCAAGGTGCACAAAGTGAATCTGAGTCTTTGTATATGTGCAGGATTAATCTTTGCAGCTCCTGCTTCACTGCTTTCAGGACTTGAGCAAACCAGATTAAAGATACCTTGTGTATCTTTGCTCTAACACCTCCCCCCCGTCATTATAACATATATTTCCATAGAGACCCACACTTACAATGGTGATTACTGCGAAGCAAACACAATCACCTTTTTTTCCTCGTGTCTAACATATGCCCATCTGTTATTTAAGCGTGAGCTTCTTAGAGCAGGGTTTCATCTCCTTAAATTATTGGAAAGCATCTGACAAAAAATGGATGCAAGTGTGTACAAGCAGTGATAAGCTTCACCTGGTTTAGACTGCTTTTCTTTTAGTGCTTTGTACTCAGGATGGGAATCAAAACTGGAAAACATAAAACTTCCTAAAGCATATATTATTTCCAAGCTCCAGTACAGTGGTCCTGAACTCGTGGCTCCTAAACCTCCTGTTATCCGTGAAGCCCTGAGAGAGCTGAGACTGACCAGGAATGCTGAGTTGCATCTTCCTTGCTTCATGTCTTGTGCTTCAGTGCTGCTGCTTATGGCTCCCATAGGTTAAGGGTCAATGCATGTGCATTTACATAAAGTCTGAGTCTGCGTTTAGGTGAAGGCTTGCACTGATGCTATGCATGAACTATTCTGGTTGGTATATTTTCTTCTACTTTGTTCATAATCTGACTATATTCTGCTTTCCTTCTACCTGAGACTTAGAAGACAAATACCCCCAATACCTTTGGCCCAAACTAGTCTCATTCTGTGGCTCAACATGAGTAAGGGCTGCCAAATCTGCCCTTCTGGTTGGATCCACCTTACAAAGCTGACATGGAAGTTTAACAGCACAAGTACAAAATCTGCACCCTTTTCTTCTGATGTGATAATGGGTAGTATCAATGCTATTTTACTATTTATCTAGAAAATACACTAATGTGAAGCAAAGAGGCGTGAAAACTATTGTAAGGATGACCATAATAAAGTTTGTCCCAAAACAGTGGAGTCTGAACAGACTAGTAATAAGTTCACCTTATTGGTAAGCAGATGAAGCTGCTAAATGTGTAAAGGCTCTACTCTTAAGCATTCCCTTTAGAGTAAACGGCCCTTCCTGGGGAGGTTGAAATAATGATCCATTTAGGGTTTTATTCAGAGTTTAAATTTCACCTACATCTCTTTGCCTAGGCTATATCAAAATCCAGGCACTACTGAAATCCTCTGGAGACCTGAATAAAGATCTGAAGACCTGAATCTGAAGCC
The DNA here is from genome assembly GCF_000699145.1 of Aptenodytes forsteri. Taxonomy (NCBI): domain Eukaryota; kingdom Metazoa; phylum Chordata; class Aves; order Sphenisciformes; family Spheniscidae; genus Aptenodytes; species Aptenodytes forsteri. The sequence continues at coordinate 1,405,605 of NW_008795575.1, forward strand.
AGCCAAGAGGCAAAGGGACTCGGGAGAAATCTAGGCAGCCTGAATATGCTCTTTAGTGGCTATTCACATCTCATATGTTCTTTAGCCAACAACTTACATCCAAGAATGTAATATCCGCCTCCACTCTTTCCCTTCTTTCTGTCCAGTCCTACAGCCCTTACGTGAACTTTGAGTAATTCCCATCAAAGTCAGCTGGTTTGCTGAGTGAAGTTCAAATCCCCCTTGGCTCTGTGTAGTGCAGCTTTAAGTCCTGGTAATAAAAGAGATTGGGGAATCTGCAGAGAATTAGCAAACCACAGGCCAACTCCATATCCTGCTCCCTGCCTCATCAGCCCTTTTCTGAAGAAAAGGTAACTCGCTGTCCAGTCTTCCCAAGTCCAGCAGAGAGACCTTAAAGCCTGCTACCTTTCAGCTAAAGATCTGTCTTGAGATTCTCTTCCCTGAAGCCTCAGAATAAATTATAAAGGAACCATGTTGTTCCAGTCCTAGTGGGGAGGTTAATGAGATACGTTCTCAAGATTGACAGTCTGTCTTGACAGCCTTCATAGCATCCCTTTGATGCTCTCCTGACAATAGTTTCCGAGGTAGTAAATTATAACTGGACATAAAGCCTTCACTGAGAAATGAAGGCACTATTTTGCACTTACCAACTCTAAATGCAGAAAGAGCATACGCTTACCAGGCTTAGCTTGAGCAATGATTCAGGCTTCCAAGAAAGATACTACTTAAGTGGTTTTATTGCTCTAAATGGGATTAAAATTCACTTTTTATCAAAGCATCAAGGTCCCTAAACATATACTTAATCAAGAATATCAGACTGTAGCTGAAGTTGTTCTATTCCTAACTTCAGTACAGAGCTTTTTAAGTGAACCTGGTGTGTGCTAAACGGAAGAGAGCAGATGTCTCAGAAACACGTTAGCTGTTGCGGTTATTGTCCTGCTCCCTGAGCTGCTTTTGAATTGTAGCTGGGCCTTTTCTCCCTGGAATCTAGGTGCTTTTCAGGTTTGAAATTACTGAATTTTTAATTGTCTTGGTCTGACAATGTGTGTTGATGCAAGCACATTAGAGATGAACCCGACTGGAGTAGATGAGAAAGCCCCTCTCCCAAGCTTCGGGGCCTTGCCAGACAGATTTGAAACAAAGCACTGCATTTCAGGCCTCCTTTATTGATGTGTCTGAACTGCATCACTTATTCTGACCAGCTTCAAGCTAGGGGAATTGATAGCAATATGAATCAGTGTCTGGATCCAATATCTGTGGCTTAAGATCAGCTCACGGAAATACAGGCATTTCTGAGAGATGTCGTACCAAGGGATGAGAATAGGAAACTGCCAGCTCTAATGCAGCTTTCTCTTCTCCCTACTAATTGTTTTAGATAATGAGAGAGACGGAAGCACTCATGATGTTTAAGCCTAGAGGGCTGAATCCCAGCAGAGTTGACTCAGCTATTCATCTTTGCAAAGCAGATAAGCTTGGTGGTGTGCGTAGTAGGAAATGAAAAAAAAAATGCTTTCCATTATGAAAAAGGACTGCGTTTGAACAATGCTTAGAAAAATGCCCTTCCCCCATCCCCTACCCCAACTGAAGAGGGAAAAAATATTGCTAGAAAAGATACATGTATTTGGAATGACTATTTTAACAGCTTTGACCAAGCTAAAATAAAACGGTAATATTCACAGGGTAAAATAATCTACAAAACAAGGAGGGGAAGCTGATCCGTATTGCTTGCGTCACAGTCCCTGCCCCACCAGCCTCGCTGCAGAGCTAGTGATGCTCTATGTGCACCGTTGTTGGCTCGGTAATAGCTCCCACTTCAGCTTTTTAATTTCCTATAGTGGAAGGTGCTGTAGGGGATTATCTTGCATCTTCTTTCATACACGCTGCTTTTATTTACTTTTCTAAAATACTTATCTTCATGTAACAGGCACTCACTTTCTGGCCCTGTGACATACATGCTTTTGGTGACATACACACAGCTACTTGTGTGGTGGGGCAGAGAAACGTGCTGTATCGTGGAGCTGGATGCCAGGAGCATGTCCTACTATGTGACATGCCCATGTCATCTGTCATGGCAAGAATTAGCTTTTTTTTAAGGCTACAGAGGAGTTGTACCAACATTGTCATGTGCAAAGCGTTGGTGAAATCTGTGCCATTGTGCGAAAGAGCATGAGTAACCACCACCTGCACCATGAGGTGTGATGGTGCCAGCTGAGCACTGGCAGCCTGATGCTTTGAATCTTTAATACGGTCTTGTACTGGTGCTGAGCAGTAATTTCTGTTTGTGAGCAAACTGGAGTAACGAATATCCTTGTAGAATAAATATGGCTGGATTGACAAGTTACTGCTCAGAAAAGGAAATTATTCTGGCTCGAAGCTGCATCATGCAAGGCATTCTCCCTGGGTTTTGGGAGGGCTGAGGCGTTGCTTTGCTTCCTCTTTGCCTGCTGGTGTGGTTATGGCTCGTAGCAGCTCTGTCGACCCTGCAGGGCCTGTGTGTCAGTGGCACCTGGATGCAAGGGAAAAATGAGTCCTCCGTCTCCGCCTGGTCCTGCACGTCTCTGCAGCGAACTGGCCACAGCCTGTAGCTTTTTCCTAGTACCTGGGGGTTTCTTTGGTATCTTTTCTGGAAGATTTTTTTCAATAGCTTTTACTTCATCTGTATTCTGTAGTTTTAATTCCTTTATAGGAAGACTATGGACTTACGTAGCAGCCATTTTTCTCAACGAGATGCTGTAGGTCAGAGGCAAAGTCCTTTTCCCTATAATTTTTCTTTACAAATATTCCATTCTTGTTGTATTCCCTTTGCCCCTGAGTGCTGATGTCTCGTGCATGTTTATTTTTTTCTCCATTTCCTTTAGGGACTCCCAGGAATGTGTCTATTTTCAATGGGGAGAGGCGCCATTGTAACAAGTGTCATGTTTACCCTGTGACTCTTGTTTCTGAAAAAGGAAGAATTTCCAAGGAGGAGTGGGGATGTCATTAGGGGAATCCACTTGATCTGTCCCCACAGTTTTCATGTTTTCTTATCCTCTGGGGTGGTTTCTTACTCTAGTCAGAATTGGGGATTGATATAGCTATTTGTTATTTTTAGCTGCTTTTGAGAGAAGCCAAAAATGGTGGTTTCCATTAGTCATTTCCCATGTTGACCATATAAAGGCCATGGCAAGGCATGATGCTGGCTTTCAGCCTATTGCCAGTATCCAGGAATCAGGGTGGAGGACTCTCCCTACAGACTGTACATTAAGGGGAATTCCTTTTCATGGGCAAAGGTTCACATTTTTCCTCTGGGGCTGGGGAATCATCCTGTTCCCTCATCCAGAGATTAAACTATGCTAGGCAGCTTCCTCAAGTTTGCCATGTCTGAGGCTCCCAGAATTTGATAGACTTTGCTCAGCCACTGAACTGCAATACAGCATGGCTTGACGCTAGGGGTAGCGTTAGGTTTGGCATACGGAATAAAAGAATCAGCAAGGATGTAACAAGCAGAGAGTAAGGCTAATCTAAAATGTGTATCGTTTCCTCCTTTGTTTTCTGTTCTGATTGATGGAGGTTCGCAAAACTGTGGTTAGTTATTTCTTTGTTTTCATTTTCTCTGTTGCTTTTCAGTTTGCCAGCTGCCTTTGTTCTTGTGGCATTCCTGGTACGTGAGGAAGGGCAGGCACTAAAAGGCAGCTTAAAGGCTGTTTGTGAAAGTCTTGCAATCCAAGCTGGCAGACAGAAATGGCATAAGGGCTGGATGAATATGGAAGTGTTTTACTTCTGTAAGCCTTATGATCAGTGCTGTGTCATTGAATCATAAGCTGTATGGAACATCCATCTGAGCAAAGACTTTATTTGTTCTCTGAAATGCTTAGCACGTTCTAAAGCGATAATGACATTAATAATAATAAAAAGGCATATTAAGTTATGGAGATGGTCTCTTTAAAGCAGAGAATACACTGACTGTGGTAGAGAGAATGCTGTTGCTAAGTGGTAACTTGGTATTATTGTTTGTTCTTGCTATTACTATCTATACCTTACAGCTTTGGGTGTATTTTTCTTGTTTATTTATTGCTGCTTGAACTTTTTTTTGTCCAGAGTGTGCCAGGAGGCCTTCAGACAAGTCACATTACTCATAGCTTAGTGGAATCCTAGGACTCATTTTTTATTTCTTGACACCATCGAAGTTTGTTGGAACCTAATAGACAGAAATGCTTGACCAATACCACTCGGTGACAGAGGACGGATGTTCAAGTCACTTGTGCGTTAGGACAGGCCTTGAAGCAGCTCCAGCTCCAGGCAGCGTCCAAGGCGGCCCTGTGCAGAGCAGGCTTACCTGCGCTGCCGCCTCAGGGCTGCTGGCTGGCTGGAGAAGGTGAATCACTCTGTCTCTCAACCTCAGCACTTCCAGCAAGTTTCTGATTCTGTTGTACTAAGTTGCATATTTGGAGGACCGGAGTGTTTTTACTCTTTCCCTTTATCTGCTTTAAATGTGTGATGTTACAATTTAAGGGTGGATTTCAAGCCCTTCTCTATACTGAAAGATAAGCATGTAGGGCACCAGAGTAATATAAAGCCGAAAGTCATAAAGAGTGGCTTCTGTTATCGCGCACAGTTCTCTATCGGTAGTATCTTAGCACCGTGCAAGGAATATTTTTCACTAATTGTACATTCTACAGAAATTGTAAGGAAATTTCAAGAAAGATGTAAAACAAAGAAGCTCACCAAAAGAGCCCCCATACTTTAAGAGATAATATTTTTTTAGTGCTTAAGAAAGGAAGAAAATTCAATGAGAAATTACCATGAAGTCTCTGGAGTCAAACATATGATTCCGTCTCCCCTTACGGCCCATCCAGGCCTTTCTTCCTATTAATTTCATTCTTGTGTGCTCTTTCTGATTCCTTTTAATGACATTACTTACCTGGAACTATGGCTTGCTTAACAACTCGGAGCCACAGAAACTGTTGGGTCTGCTATTTCCCAGGCTTTAGCTGAAGCAGAATGAACACTGATACTCCGAGCACCATCGCATAGCGAGTTTCCTTCAACCTGTGCAGTTCCAAGTCACCTCTGCGGGGTTGAGCACAGCACACGTGCCAGCTCCACTGGGCTGTGAGTAAGGATATCCAGGGGAAGAAAGTGAGACATGAGCTTTAGCTCAGTGAAAGCACTTTAAATTTTCTGGAAATGCAGAATAGAAGTGATAAATATTTTACATTTTAAAAAAGCCAGCATTGGTTCTGTTAAATTAAGTAATTTTTCATGTAGTTAACATCTATCACAGAGAGCAAAGACTTCTGGTGCTAATCTTCAGCTGGTAAAAATTAGTGTATTTCCATAGACGAATGAATCTGCTCTGACTTATTCCAGCTCAGCATTTGACTTACTACAAATAATGAAATTGTGAGGTAGGGATGTAAGGAAGAAATTAGCCAAGCTGCAGCTTGGCAGAAATCACTGTGCTGTTTTCAGGAGTCCTGAATGCTCAAGACTAGAATTGGCAAAAACGCTCATTACAAACAGTATTAACAACTTAATGCCTCTACAGTTGTTAAGTAGTTGCAAATCAACCCTGCTTTGCTTTCAGAGCGTTTGTTACTTTGCAATTACTCGGAGGCAGCTCAGAGGGGTCGCGTTCGGGCTTCAGGCCCAAATCTGTTTTCTATTCCCACCGCCCGTGGTGTGGTTGGTCACCCCAGTGACGTGGGATCGTTTCTGCTCCCGGATTGGGCAACTGAAGCATTTTAAGCATGAGAATAATTAATAACATACTGCCCCATTATGCTAATGGCAGCTGCAGGTGTTTGACGTTTCTGAAACCCAGACTTCTATAGGACATTAAAATTTGTTAATGTTGTAGCTCTGGGGGGCTTCTGACACAGACAAGATCCCCGTTGTACTTGGCACTGTACAAATGCCGAAGTGATGTCCCCTGCTCCAAAGCATTTACAATCCAAGTAGTTTTTAATCCTATTGTTAAAAATGACAATGCATCGTGCCTTACGACTGTATAACGCAATGTTCACGAAGCAGAAACAAAGATGCACTGAGAGACACAGTGCCTGCTTGAAAATCATACATCCGTCGGAAACACTTGACCTACTTTGTACAAATGACCTTCAAAGGTACTGTCATGGATATAGATTTTGAAGGGGTAGGGAAAAAAGATTGCCTTTTGAGTTTGCTCGTGTTCTGTATCTGAAATCACTTTGCATGCAGTCAGGTTTGCATCTGAGCTCTTCGCTTTTCACCCTCATGATGTCCATTGAAGAAAGTTATTAGCAGTGAACTTTGATGCATGAAGCATCTTTTAAAGTCTGATGTTACATAAACTGTGATTCCTGCTGGTGTACTGTGTCTGTAAACACATAAAATTTGATTGTCATTGTGTTTTCATAGAAGTATGCAATTTACAACTTCCAATTTGTCACTTTTTTTTTTTTTCCTGGTTATCATTCACTTTGTTTTCTTTATGTTTAGGAGTCATTGTGACATAGTTTTGCATTGGTATTTTGTGTTGAGTAGACATGGGGATTTCAAATTTGCCAAAGGAAACATGCTGCTTAGTTGCCTTGGAGAAGCTACATGGGTGAATCACATTCCCATCCCTCTCTTTCCTACAAGTCTGATATATCTAGTTACAGTTTGCACTAAGCTGCTGCTCAAGTGGTACAACCTCAATTTTCCCCTCCCTTAGACAGAAGCAAACAACCCCAAATAGAAAAGAAAAAGGTAATTTCAGAAAGATTTCTTCTCAGATTTTTTGATTAAAAGACAGACTTAAAGGAGCGCGTGTGGAAAGACTCACTTGTGGTCATTACAATCTTCTGTAGTGAAGAAAAATATATGCTATTTGTTTAATTTCCAAAAGTTTTTTGGCCTTTGTATTTTTCCACAGAGGCATAGATAATTTCTTTTTTTTACTCCAGAGTTTTGTAAAAAGCTCTGAATGTCTTGCAGAGCTGCATGTTAGAGACCAGAAAACTGAAGATTGAGACTCTTGAGAGTAACCCATAGTTGGGAAACTCAAAAGCATCCTTTAAGAAATACAGGTACTCTACTTCAGTTAATTAAATGCAGTACTTAGAATGGGTGAATCTGCTGTGTGAAATATCTTTTATCTGTCATGTTTTTGTAAAGAAATGAGACAATTTAAAGGTATGCTAATCTTTCCCACTATTCTGAAGCTGAGCTTTCCAATAAGAAAAACTGCCTTTCAAACGCCCGTGTCAAAGTTAACACCTCTTTATAAAAGATAAATGATAATGGAAGAGGAAAACAATTGCCATAGTACTTTCAGCCATGAGGAAAGCCCTTGTGGATGAAGTAGAGGTTCTTAGTGGAAGATCATAACAGACAATGCATCTTAAAGCAAACAACCAAGAATGAGGAAAAGCTAAACTTAACAGAAAATTACTTCCTTTTATTTTCATGTCACTTGACTTATTTTCCTGTGGCAGTCAAAATTGATGCTTCTGGTGGAATTAGCTTGTTTGTGACACTCTATCTTTTGCCGTCGTAAATGTACTTTTACAAAGAGATTTAAGGACCTGCCGGAGCTCTGAATCGCCCTGTGGAGGATCTTCTCTCTTTCCCTATTGACTCTGAGGCAGAGAAACTTTCTCTGGTCCGGGCTGGTTTGATGCCTCTGTTGTGCCCTGCTGTGCAATCTTTGAGGTGAAATTTTCAAGAGACCCAGTGGGGATTCCACATTTTTGGCAAGAATTGGCCATAAAAATACCTTAGACCCATTTGATGTTTCCAGCCTTTATGTATTTCATTCTCTGTTATCTCAGCACGCAGCTGGCAATGGCAAGGGTCAGTCAGAAGGCCCAGATCCAAGAAAGCACTCTGGAATATGATTGCATTTAAACAGTAAATAGCAGTGGCATCAAATAATATGAATTGGGAGGAAGGATGATGCTGGTCAAAGCAATGAACCCCAGTGCCTTGGATTCGGATGGTGGGTCTGCCTCAGAATCCCTATATGACTTTGGAAAACACCTAACCTTGCTGTGCATACCTGTTAAGCACTGTATTTTCTTTGTATCTTTGTTTCTGGGGAATTCAAAACCAAAATTTAGGGCCCTGTGAGCTTTATCAAATCAGACATTTCTAAATGCAATAAAGCACACAGTTGTTTGAAAGTGTCTGCAGGCTTCCTCAACCCCTTCAGTTTTCTGGACAGATTAGTGATGTAGGGAAGTTGGTCTCTATCTTAAAATACAGACATTTGGAAGCTGGAGCATGTCTACAGCTGGCACTCCCTCAGAGAGAGGTGGAAGTGTGGCATGTTGAACTGCATCTAGAGACCTGCCCTAGGGCTGTGTTGAGGACTGGGCTTGTGGTCTGCACAGAGACCAGCAAGCTCAACTGAGGTCAAGCCGGGCGTGCTCTTTGGAAAACAGTGGGCCACGTTTGCCTGAATATGCCCAGCTGCTTAGGTCTCTGCAAGATGTGAAGTGTGGTTCCCAGATAAACATGTCTGTAGGCTGCCCATGAGGGATTCAAAGCCCACGCGGGGTACAGGCCAGCTGCTGCTGTGCCTGCCCACCAACCACAGTCATAGCTAGGGTCTTCCTCCCTCCTTAAGCTTCTGCCAAATTCCTATCTTTAGTTTGTGTGAACTGAGAGTTCCAATACAAATAAAGTAACAGATTATGCAAATGTGTAAACGGTTGTGATTTCCCCTGAGATTTTCTCAGTGCAATTCAGTGGAGTGACTAGAATGAAGGAATATCGCTCAGTACTGTTAGGCATGTGAGATCTGACCAATAATACATTACTAAGATAATACTTTCTTATCTCATACGTATGCTGGGAAGATTGATTAGTCTTTGCCTGTAATATGCTGGGAAGCTGGGAAGCGTTATTTGCTATAAATGCTAAGTATTACTCTTACTGAGGCATCTGTGACTCAGTTACTTAGTTTTAAATAAATAAAAGCCTGTGTCATTAACGACAACAAAATAAATGCGCAAGGGCTTACTGAACTACAAATTTGTAGTTGACAAATTTGAATTGACAAAGCTCAAGTCATTAACAGCATGAGCTGGAAAAGATCCTCAAACTTCAGAATAAATCTGAGACCTGGAACTCTGCAATGCTGAGGACTTTTAGCGTTGTATCCCAATGTACGTTTTTCCTCCCACTTCTTTGCAGCCAGGATTAATACCTTGGCTTTTATCTGGCCTTTTCTCTAAACACTGGGATATCTCAAACTATGTGAACATTAAGGGTTTATAAGGATCCCAAAGCAATAAGCAGTAGGTCTGCAGAGGCTTCTATGTCATCTCATGTACAGAGCTTAAATTTGGAGCAATGTTGCATTGCACCCCTTCCCAGCATCATTAGTCTGGAAAGTGAATGGGATGGGCTCAGAAGGTAGATGACTTTATTTGGCTCATGAGCTTTGGTGAACACTGAGAGAAATGCCCCCGGGAGTGTTTCTTTGCTGGGGAAGGCCGATGAAGGTGCTGCACCAAAAACCTCCTCATGGAACTTCTCTCTCTGGCTGGGCTGAGATTTGCAAAGACAGTAATAGAGCTGGGTGGCCAAACTTCTTTGCAGATCCTGTACCTGCTAGGAAATGTCTTGTCCTCTGAGATACTGAGCAGCTGGAAAGAGCTTACATCCCTTGGTCATTCTAAAACATGCATCTAGCAGGCATTGCTTACTGCTTCTGTTGGCCTCATGGAGTTTTGCACTTCTCTGCCTCCCGGTTTGTGTCCTTTACTACCATATCAAACAGTTAAGATCTAGTGGATTGTTTTTCTGTTTTAATTCCACAGATGAATTGACAAACAGCAGATTCTACACACTCTCTCTCATGAGTTTTTCAAGTGAAGAGATAAGCTCAGCATCTTAATGTGGTATTGATCTGAGCCCTCTGGAATTTGAATTTGCTTGACTTTGTAAAGTTTGCATAGGTAGGATATCTGAACATCAGATGCCTGTCAAGCTAGAGACTGGCCTGTTTGATCTGGCTAACTCATAATTAATTGAGCTGTTACTGTGAGTATTTGATAAGAAAACCTGGGGGTGTTTGGCACAAAAGGTGCTGGAGACGTGGAGCTTGACAGATGGATGCTCTCCAAATTTAAATCAGGTAGGTCTTAAACAATGATTTATAGCTGGGGAGAGTGGAATGTAAAGTGATGTGATATTTTCCAAATGAAGCAGTCTGGTCTTTCTTAAGATCAGGATACAGGATGGAAATGATCTGAGCTGTCTATTAACAGCCTTCATTTCAGCTGGAACAGGCTTTTCTATTGTGCTTTTTGTGCTGAGAGTCTCCCTAAGCACTTTGCCATGACAAACCACATAATAGTTCAGTTTATGGAGGCAACAAATAGAGCAGTAATAATGCATGTAATACCTCAGTACTGATTTAGGGGTACATTTTGACTTGCTAGCAAACTTCACATCCCAGGAAAATTGACTGCAAGCCCACAAGGATTTCATCTCCAATGATAGGTAGAGAGAATATGAAGAGCTCTTATTCTTCCTAAGTTACGTCTACAGAGATCATCAGTCAGGCGCTATTAGGATTTTTGTAGCAGCTGTAGCGATGTGTGTTGCAGCACGCTCACATGTTAACCAGGCAAGTTACCAGCACCTCTTTTCTGTAGCATAACAAGTGGGACTGGAGAAAGAGGATCAGTTTCCGTTTAAGGGACCTGTATTGCTGGTGAGACTAAAGCATGCAGGGGCTGGAAATGAATGGCATGCTATGTTTGATTGGTTGCCTCCTTATTCTCTGCCAGTGAAGCAGCTTTCCAACTGCAAATGCTTTTTTGTTTATTGCTTACTTCTTCTGGTGTTAACACCCACCGCAGGAGTGGACCCAAACAGTGCTGTGTTATCACAGACTTCCTTCTTCCTTCAAAGTCTGGACTTGCCATTGCTGATTCCTCGTCATCCTGGGCTGTTCTAGCCTAATTTGGCAAAAGTCAGAGCTGACTCTGGCCCTTGAACCTGAGCGTGTACTTTATGACAAGAGAGAACAACGGACAACCTCCACAAAGACTGTCTTACTATGTGGGCGGAGGGGAATATACAGCAAGAACTTATCTTTTTATTACATCATTCCCAAATATTTTTAACCTCAGTTGTACTAAGATTGTACCCAGAGCTGATTGAAACACCTGTTTTAACACATTCTTGGCTTGTTTTGCTCCTCAGACTGGAAAATTCCTCTGGGGAATGAATGCATTGCTTGAAGAGGAGGGTGTAGGAAACAGAGGTTGTGCAATGCACACTGAACACCCCATTCCTTTTCTGCACAGTACGTTATATATATAGCTTTACGTGACAGCTTACTGCAGGACAGTGTTAAGGATAGAAGCTTTACTGTTTGCTTTCTGATCAACCTCATCAGATGCTGAGCCACCAGAAACATTCATTTACTCAAACTTTCTCCCTTTATGTCTGATTGTTGTTGAAGTTATGGCGGTGTCTGCCCATGCAGTTTTGGACTTTGTGCTATCGCCCTTCAGAGAGGATCTGAACTAACCACTGTGCCATTGTGAAGAACGTGTTGAAGTTGAGTTTCTCTGCCAATCTCTTCTCAATTGCTTTTGTTCGTTCTGTCTATATCACCAAACCGAAGGTGGCAAATTCCACTGTAAAGAGTATTCTTACTTCACAGGGGTTTCTAAGTGTACTCACTGTCAGAGGCACTGCTGTCCTCTAAGTGACATAAAAAGGGATTTGTTTTTTTGTATTGAATCATGTTCGTATTCAAGTCATAGCAAATTTTTTTTTTTAAATTCATTTCTGTTGCTAAAAGACTGACTCCCTCTTCTCTTAGGAAAAATACTGTCTCAATAGAAGATGAAATATATCATAGAATAACTAGGTTGGGTGCGAGGGGGAACATCTGCGTGTTTCTGGTCCAACTCTCCTGCTCACGGCAGGGCTAAGCTGGAAGTTAGATGGGGTTGCTTAGGGCTTCGTACAGTTGGGGTTTGGGTATCTTTGAGGATGAAGATTGCAGTCTCTCTAGGCAATCTGTTCCAGTACTTGCTCTTACAGTTATTTTTCCCCCTTTTCTAGCTGGAATTTCTCTTACTGCAACCCGTGTGTTTCCTCTTGCTCTTTGTCTGTGCACCTCTAAGAAGAGCCTGACACCATCTTCTCGTTACCCCCCTGTTAGGTGCTTGAAGACTCTGATGAGATGCCCCTTTAGCCCCCAGGTAGAGCACACTCAGCTTTCCCCACTGCTCTTCATACTTCATGTGCTCTGAAGTATGGTCTGGTACCATCTTAGTCGTCCACCTCTGGGCTCGGTCCAGCTTGTCAATACCCTCGTTTTACTGACCTTGGTTCTCCCTCTATAGTTATGCCTGAGACCCATTTCTAGGTTAATATAACTAATTTAGGCTCTCTTCTGTTCTTTCATTTTTGCTAAAATGAATTTCAGCTCTACTCAGATTATTTGAAACCGTCTGTTGCTTTATGTGGATGCTGGGAGTGGAAATAGTGAAGAGTCGAGTATAGAGGCAAATGTACTCAAACTGTTTGTTCTCATATCTCAGTGCAAGCATCACAGTGAAGTAGGCATGAGCTTGCAGAAATACTCTGGGGTTTTGCACGTATCCAAACATATACACTGTTCCAGCTTCCTTGTGAAATTCTTATGCTTAATATTCCAAATATCTCTTAATCTGATCAGATCTATTCTGTACAGTTGACAGTCTTATTTCCTCAGGCCCGAATGAGGTTGGTAGCAATGTATCCTTCTCAGAGACAATTGGCAAATAATTAAAATCTGGAAATCATCATTCAGGCAAGGATGGAAAATATTTTCAATTTCCTAAGTAGCTGTGACAGTTTTCACATGAGTGCTTGCTTTCTTCTGAAACCCCTCACTCTTCTCTTTGTTCACTCAGTGTTCATTGTTTCCCCTCAAAAAACTATATCCTTGTGAGAAGCACAGGCAATTTTGGGGTATGTGTATCAGTGAGGCAGGAAGGCAGCTACCTTCTGCCCTGAATGTGCACATCTGTTCTTTCATATTCTTTCTTCCTGTGATATCAATGCTGCAGAATCCTGAAGCTTTTTTCATTGTTCCTCATCCATCTCCCACCCTTTGGACGTGGTGGGTTTTTCTTTATGCTGCTCCCAAAGGGTTAGAGTCCAGAGCAGTCTTGCTGATGCAGAGTTCAACAGCAGATCAAGGACTTGCATCGGGGCATAAATGTTGCAACAACCTGATCTGTGAGTGTGCACTGCTTACCCGAGCGGTTCAGCTCACCGGGCTTGTCCCCGCTGCACACTCTGGTGTGCGTGGCTTTGGGCACAGCCTGGCCAGCCTCACAGCGCAAGTGACCCGTATACCTATGGCATGGGAGAGCTGCGTGCAGGCTCTCCATCAGCGATCTGCAGGGTCTTTGCACAGCAGCCCCACCGTAAGACACAACCGGCAGGATCCCAGTGAAATCACAGTACAAAACCATTAGACTTGATTTAGGGACCTGAATCAAATTTCTATCTATGTAACCTTTTTTTCTGGCTCTGCTTGTAAAGAATGGTAGAAGGTGCTGTTGTTTTTGGAAATGACTTTGGTTGTGCAGAGTTGTCTGTTAGGAGCTGAAATACAACTGTCCCTTGTTTCAGCTGGAGGCATTTCCATATAAAAGCTTCTTTAACTTGTCGCTGTATTGTAGATTTATTTTGGGGGTTTTAATATTGAAGTCTGCCCAGCATGTAGTATTAGTGAGAGTGAAATTACATGAATGTGAAATGGAGGAGTTTAAATATTCAAAGGGCGCTAAATGAATCAGGTTTCATTCTCCCACTGAAGGAACTGTTCTCTGTATTTCTCCTCAGCATTTTATGCCACACATACATTATAACTTCAGACTAAAGGATACATAATGCATTCAGGCACTGTTTCCAGTTTCTCCTTTTTTTCAGCTTGCAGTGTCTCGCTTAGCTAAAAATCAATTTGTTATTACATGAATTGCTGCAGGACATAAAGCTGTCTGTGTAACTAGCCCAATTAATTAATATTTTTGCACTGTACTTTAATCAAACATAATAGCCAGGCAGTTAAATATGACCACTCATCAGTATTTTCCAATGGAGCTTATTTTTTGTGATTAAATTATTATTGCCGTCTATCCTTGTGCCATTCCACTACCTTCATATTGAAATGAAGGGTTCTCGGTGGCAGCAGCGGAGAAAGACTGGGAAGTGAGAATAGTGGGGAGATGGTGGAGACTCTGCCTAAGTCTTTTCAATAAACAAACTAGTCCTTGGTAAGATGTGTAGTCCAACAGATGACCCTGAACCTGTCTGAGCATTTCAGTTCCATTTGACTGAAGATCACTAGAGCTATGTCCTGGGGTCACTTTAAAGCTATCTTAAACATGGTTTGTTCCTTGTAGGACTGATGGAGACACGTGGGCCCTCCCCATTCTGTAGGTTACTCTAATTTACTCCTGTTTGCCACAGTGTTCAAAGGGACGTGATCCAGATGCAGGCTGTGGCAAAGCAAAACATCTAAGCCCTCAGGTCTTTCCATTCCTCCTTGTCTCTTCTCACCCCTGAGATCAGGGCTGAGTTTACATAGGCATAAATTTACTAGTACTGTGCAGGCAGAGAAATACGAAGAGTTCATTGTACCGAGTTGGTTATTTTCCTATCCCTGGTGGAGCAGAAGAGGGTCAGACATAGTAATATGTTCTATAAAAATAACACTTATACCTTTTATTGTGCATTCTCCTGCAAGATGAAATACTGAGTCGGAAAATATAGCCTTTGGGAAGTATTCTCTCTTACTTCTCAAGACAAAGAGAGAACGGGGCCAAGGGTTCTACCTGGTGGTGGATGCTGTCGGTTGCTTGAAACAATGGCAAAGCTGAATATAGAAACATGTTCCTGGAGATTATCACAGTAGAACTTTGCAGTTTAGCTACAACTTTTATTGACTGTCCCAAATAACTTTACTGCTTTTTGGATGTGCTAAATCCATAGGCATGCGTGTATGTGTGGCCAGTCAGAGAAGTGCAGAAAATCAGGGCTAGAGAGGGCCTTGGTAGCCTTTGAGCCTGACAATTCACCAGCTATTTTAACTCAAGGACTATCTGGACTTCTTTAAAAAAATATAAAGGCTATCTTGACCAGCTTTGCCACAGTTGTTTATTATTTAAGTCAAGCAAATATTAGGCTAAACTACAAATACTTATGTATTGCTATTTGTTTGCATGCAGATGTGCATGTACAAGAGGTTTTTACAATTGCTTTTACCTACCGTTTCCAGCACTCCTGAGGCATTGACTAAGTTCGGACTTGTAGGATTCCTGTGTTGATAGTCTTTTTTTCTTTTTCTCTTATAGTCTTTCTTTTTCTTTCCTGTTGTTCTCTATCTTTATTTCTATTATTTTAGGACTATAGAATGAAGGAAGAGATGGACTGGGTGAAAAAGAGGGAGAAAAAGGAGAAGGAAGCTATGCCCAACCTAGTAACTGCGTAAAAAAAGAAAAATACAGTTCAACCAAATCCTCAGTTTGACCAATGCCTCAACTTTCCATTTGGAAACAAGAAGCAGTTTTGACTTTCAGGAAATTTGAGGTCGGTGTATTGAATCTTTGAATGAAAAAATTTCTGTTAAGGGTAACTTTTTGTCAGAAAGACCCTCTACTGAAAAGTTCTCTAATGAAAAATAATTGAATGGCGAAGGATTCACCTGCTGCTTCCCCAGCATCACTTGCTGCATGGAGGTTCCCCAATCCGTGCACTGATCACAGGTACTCTGGGTTAGCAATTCAGGTGATTGCTGCTCCTCATGCCCTCTGCTAGAATGAAGGAAGAGATGGACTGGGTGAAAAAGGGAGAAAAAGGAGAAGGAAGCTATGCCCAACCTAGTAACTGCATAAAAAAAGAAAAATACAGTTCAACCAAATCCTCAGTTTGACCAATGCCTCAACTTTCCACTTGGAAACAAGAAGCAGTTTTGACTTTCAGGAAATTTGAGGTCGGTGTATTGAATCTTTGAATGAAAAAATTTCTGTTAAGGGTAACTTTTTGTCAGAAAGACCCTCTACTGAAAAGTTCTCTAATGAAAAATAATTGAATGGCGCAGGATTCACCTGCTGCTTCCCCAGCATCACTTGCTGCATGGAGGTTCCCCAATCCGTGCACTGATCACAGGTACTCTGGGTTAGCAATTCAGGTGATTGCTGCTCCTCATGCCCTCTGCAAACACAGTTATAGATCTTGCATTAATTAAAAAAGTGGCCTTTTTACTTTCTCCAGAAGACCCGTCACTGTGCAAATGCAGCCTGAGGGATATATCTTTTCCTCTCCCAGCAAAGATTGCATAAGGATTGCTAGCACGTGGATCCAGTGCGTGGTGTGCGGCAGCCAAATAATCAAGGATTTAAGAGTCCCTCAGCACTCATTCACACGCCAGACCGTAACCGCTCTGATTTTCCCCTTTCAGCAGCTGCAATACCCAGGCACAATGGGGTGAGTTAAGGTTAAGGATGTCGGTTCAGATTTAACTTGGAATGTCCTAGCTTTGATGGCCCCAAGCCAAATCCTTAACATTATTTTAATGTCGTTTTTCTTCTTCGTTTTATGTTTGCATACATTTAAAAACAGAGCAGAGGTTACTTATGTCACAGCTGTGCATACTTTCTAAGGCCAATGGATAAATACAGGCTTTATACTCCAAGAGGAAATTTTATGTAGGACCCAAAATACAAGTTGGTTGAGAGTTTGGTTGGTGGATGAGATTGGCAGCTGGTGCAAAGAGCTGTGTCTCCCTTGATTTTGATGGAATTGGGCTGATTTATCTCTGCCGAGGATCTGGCCCTCTGTTCCTCTCTAAGCTCAGAACTTTTTTCTGGCTGCTTGACATATATTTTTGTTTGTATAGAATTATCTATCTCTTCCCACCCATTTCCTACTTCCTGTCTTTCCAGATTTAGGGTTTAATTTTGCACAGACTGAATCTATTTATCTGATTTTTTTCTGAAGACAAATATTTATTTATTTTTAAGCCAAACAAGTGCTGCGTGTTTTGCGTTGGTACCCAAGTGGCTCGGCTGAAATCTCGGCTGAGTGAAGTTTTTCAATTTGTTTACTGGAGTCTTCCCCAGCAACTTGACTAATTCTTCCTTTTCTGATCAAGATTAATGATGTGCTAAAAGGTGTGTTAGTCTATTTTTCTGGTATCGAAGCATTGAGCCAGTATCTATAGTATGAAGTGTCAAAGCACAAATATGCTTTAAGAGAACCTTTCAAACAAATTTCTTAGCCAAATAGCAGAGAAAAGTATTGTTTTGTTTTCTTTGGGATTTTTTTTTTTCTGTTGTTTTCTTTGTAACAGAATAGAAATTTTTAGGATTAATGTATTTTTTTTCCTCAGTTTTCTTGTTTTTATCGTGAATAGAAGTTTCAACTCTGTTTTCCTTACAATCAGAAAGCCTTTGAAACTCTGGAAGCCATTTTTTCTGCCAAAACAACCTGGGATTTTAGTGGAGGAAGGTCACAGGGACCCAACAGCTACAACTTCAATTATGTACATGAAGTTGCGATGGCAAAAACAAATGATAGTGATGCTAGTTGAGACTGGTGCACTGTGTACCTAGATCAACATTCAGAGATCAGTGGAAGGTTTCCCACTCACCTTAATAAGCTGCGGGTCAAGCCTTAGACTTGTAAGATGAAATTTATTTCTTTGGCATCCTTCTATACACTTGGAAGCCATCTCATAAGCTTAGAAGCTCAGCAACAGCACATTTCCCCCTCGTATTGCGACTCGCTCTGGTTTCCTGCAGATCCCTCCGGAGCAGCGGAAGGTTTGAACGCGATGTTCATTTAGAGATGCAGAGCGCAGTGTTCCACCCTGGAGCTCCTGCGTGTGGTTCCCATCCTCCAGGGCCGGAGGGAGATGAAACATTCATGGCTTTTTGGCCCCCGAGTGCAGCTAGCTGCAGAAGTGGATTTTTTTTTTTTAATGCAGTCACGCTATCCCTGCCATGCACAGACTTTTCAGGTGAGCACTAATGCTCAACCCGAAGACATAATTGCGGCGTTTATGGTCAATGTAATACTGATTTGAGTCTCCTGGCAGATGGATTTCAAAAGCGTTCTCCTTCGTGTCGGTGCTACTACAGCAGTTGTTGCGTTCCTAGGGGAAAAAAGTGTTGCATACTCAGTTCTTTAGAAATCTGTATCCTTGTTAAAAATACATATTCTATATTTCTGAAAGTAAGAAAGGGAGGAAGAGAGCACAAAGCAGCAAGAGGGAGAAAAGTCCTATTCTGAGCACCGGGAGAGTTTATTCCTTTTGGATGTTTTTTCACAACGAATTCTCCCTGAGCCAAGAGCGCAGAGCTGAGGGAAGCGTGCAGTCCTGCCTGCTGCTGCTATCCACATTATGTGTGACTGTTAATGCCAAAACCGGTATTTTTCTGAGTAGAGGGGGTATATGAGGTAAAGCTTCAAGGGGCAGTTTCCTGCTTTGTTGGAAAGAGGCAGAAAGACATTTGGTATCCTGTCAAGCTGTATGCTTTTTCTCTCTCCTTTTTCCGTGCTCCCCCCCCCCTTCTCTGAACTGCTGCATCTTGCTCAAACATAAACAACGGCCGAGGGGCTGAAGCCTCCCCAGGAGCAGGCACAGCGCAGTGGGGCTGGAGGGGCAGCCGACTGCAAGTCAGCCTCATCTCGTCCGGTTAAGCCCGTTCTGTTTTCAAGGCACTGGAGGGTGTTGTGAGTTAAAATGTTTGCATTCCCCTTGCGAGCAGTGCCCCATTTTGATGAGCAATTGCCCTGTGGAAGGGCAAGGGGCCAGCAGGCTGGGTGTGCTGGTTATCCATTGATGTGCAACAGCAGTTGACTCCTGCCACCTTGTTTCTCCAGCGCTCCTGGGTCTTTGTAAGCAGACCAGCAATTAGGACAGCAGCTTTTTCTTCACATGCTTTAGTAAAATGCACCAAAACTTACAAATCATTTTGAGTGCTGAACTGTGTGCTGAGAAGCTGCACAGGTTTCTCTTGCGATGTGAAACTCTTTATTCTAGGGGATCCTAAACTGAGACTCATGCTCACTCTGGCAAGCAGACTGAAACATCATTGCTTTTTAATATATGCATTTGTCATGTATGGTGCTCCTATTCGCCTCCCAGGAATTTCTGTCTCATCTAAGAGCCACAGCTTTCATTGTCCTGACCCACCAAATTGCTTCAGAGGTGTGTGAGAGCTGGGCATAGATTCTTGTCATTTCTACACATACATGCACATTCATGCCTGTCCTTGCAGGTTAATTCTTCTCTCTTGTGCACCCGCTTCTACGGATACTTCAGTATCTTTCAGCAGTGATCACAAGTAGTGCATGGATCTGCGTGTCGCACTTTCAACAAAAAACAAGGAGGAGTCAGAGCAGGTAAAAGCAAAACAAGCCAAAATTAGCATCATTAAACCTTTACAAAGTTTTGCACTTTCCTTTCAAGGAGTTGAAGCTGCAATTCTTCTTCCCAATGGAAACATTCAACAGTGTCAACAATTTTCCACAAAATAAAAAAGCTCTGTTTGGAAAAGCATTTTCCCCATAAGAAAACCGTTTAATCTGAAAAATAATTTCAGCCATCTCCGGTATGGTACAAACTTCACTCTGCAATAACCTATAGTAACCTGAGTATACTGGGAACTAAGAATTATTATTCTTTCTTCTCTGAGAATACTGTATGTTTGAAAAATAAACACAAATCTGTTATACAGGTGCAGGCAACGAGGACAGTATCTTTGTGCAACCCTGCAGCAGGGGTGCTTACACATACCTTGCAGGATGCAAATTGTTAGTTTTTATCTTTTTTTAGAGCCTTGCTCTTTAGCCTGAATAAAAAAGCAATCGGTGATGTGAGAATCTGAATAAAGAAGCCATTGGTGATGTGAGAACGCTGCTTTTGAATAGTGGGATCCAGTACCAAAATTTGTGTCATTGCATCCTAATTTAGGAGGTGACTTCCGCTGTTATAATTGACTGACTTTTTCCATGGCACATGGTTTGTGGGGGTGGGAAAGAGTACATTACAGACATCGTCTGGTGAAATTATTGCTTCTCTTAGGCAAAGAAATTCATCCTAATTTACTGAATCCCACAGCAATTCTCTTTCTGAAACAGCCACACTTGTGATGGACGCAATTTTAGCTGTTAGCAGAAATTGAAACTGTGTCCAAAAGCTTGAAGCTGTAACTGTGAAAGGAAAACTAAAAGCATGGATTACTTGGCTTAAACTAATACCCTTTAACAGAGAACAGTAATGGAGTTGCTTTTTCTGTGGGACAGGCAAATTTCACTCAGGTAGCTTACTGAGCAAAGGTGTTTGTGGTAGATGGCTGCACAGGGATAAATCCTGTCCTCAGCTGAACTAAAAAGTACCATCCAAAATCAATCTCTGGTGTCATTTTTAACTTTGAGGAAGCAGGACCAGGGTCACACTGCAGATACTTCAAACAGGGTAATTTCAAATGTAAATTGTTTCAGTTGCAGTTCTTAGAGGCTGCTGAACTGTATCATGAATTAAGTCCAAGCCTGAACAAATGCTGGGAAAGAATAATATGAATATTTCTAAACGTGAAGAAGAATTATTATTCTCTTCAATGGTTGTAAACAGATAGTATACTTACTGTGGCAATACATTTTTTAATTTTTTTTTTTTTTTTGGTAGTGGTGGAAAGTGCCAATCAGATGCTAAACTAGTCAAGTCTTTTTCACAGAATTAAATCTGGTCAGATTTATGGCTATGGAGAGAATATTTGACTTGATGATTGAATAAATAGCACCAGCAAACTTGCTGTCATTGTAGTCCTGATCAAAACCTCAAAATTTTCCAAGAAGGGAAGCAGATGGACTCACCCAGAGCTCCATCCATTTGCATCAGCGACTGAAATGTATCAGAGTCAGAAGTTCAGTGGATAGAGAAATGACTCACTTCTTTTTTTGACTAACAGTAAAGTCATTCAGCTGAAGTGGAGACAAGTCATATCTGATATCATATTTTTATATCCTTTTTGCTTATTATAATTTATTTGCTTCAGATTGATATTGCACAGAGAAATATGATGCATTGTTCTGAAATTAAATTTGAATCTGTATCAAGGCAATTTAATCCCACTTGGAGTTGGTGGATAAAGGAGCAAGCGTAACCTTCGATAATTCCCTTGCTTATAGCTGGCTTTTTCTCATGCACAACAATTTAAAACAAAATCACTTTCTCTAATGAGAGACTATAAATTACTACTTTAATGAGACACATGAAGTTTGAAGAGTTGAATTCCCATGTTCCTCTTATCTGTAAGCCTGGGTACCTCAAGGGAAGGGGAAAGATCCATAGTGCTGAATTTCTGTGTTGTAACATCGCTCAGTATTAAGATGATTATTACAATATCATTAAGTCCCACATGGGAATCTGGACTTCAGTATGCTGAGTATTGTTTCCATCTAATGTGAGAGTCTTAAAATGCTTAGAATTGAAACAAAAATTGGGAGGGGAACTTGGATCTGCCCAAAACCAAAGAGCAATGTGGTGACATAGTTTCTCACAGTTCCTCCTACGCTGTTCCTACAAGTGCACTGCTTTGTGTTTCAGTAACTTATTTTCCATATAGATATTGACATCTGCATTCTCTCTTGCAAAAAAATACTATTTGGAAAGGATTACTTAAAACCTGCTAGTTATCTAAGGATATAAGTAATGTGGTATGAAGAAACAAGGATCAAAAAACTAAAAGTGATCGTTGTGAAGTCAGTTCCACAGATCTTCTGTAGCATGGACTGTAGGAGCTCCACAAATAGAACCCTTTCTGCTCAGGAACAAATCTCGGGGTATCAGGAGTCCTGTTTTGATTTACAAATTGGTAGGAGTGAAGAGTCCAGCACAGCATTTGGTCAGTTATCCTCATGGTTAAGTGTCCACAATACCAAAACCAACCCTGCTTTTTCCATTGAGATGTGTTGGTGTGTGCTTCTAGGTATTGGCAGGTCTGATGCCTGGTCCCCAAGAGCGTCAAATGCTTTGTGCCCTTGTGTAAGAGTTGAGCGGGAGTCTGCTGGTGGGGAGCAATCTAGTCTGTGCGTCCTTTGGCTCCAGGTCATGGCTGTTAACTTCTGCCTCTTGTGGGGTCACTATGAGTTTCTTTGGGTCCCTTTGGTTTTTTTTTTTTTTTTTTTTTTTTTTTTTGACCTCACCCTGCAACATGTGCATGAGATAGCTGGAGGGAAGGACTGTTTGCAGCATCCCTGCTGTGCTGATAGGGCAGCACTTCTCCATGGTTCACCTGGCTCATCAAGGGATCGCTCTCAGCTGCGCGACTGTCTGGGGGGTTCTCCCTTCAGAGGTTTTTGGAAGTCAGCTCAGACAGGTCCTGGCCAGGGAAAACAGAGTTGTGGGTGGTGGCATGTGGCCACGCTATGGTTAGCACCAGTGAGACGTGTACAGCATTTGGATAAAAGGTCATTCTCCAGGGGATCTTTGAAGAGGGGCCATATAGCACTTGTGGCCGAAGAGGCTTATGCATCTATAAGGAACCACTATTTACGCACAATTATGTATTTATATATACATTTGTATACTAAATACATAGCACTCAATATACTGATCATGCAAATGCTGTACTGGCTAGCTCAATGTATTCTTTGCTGATGTTCTTCAGTCAGTAATGTAATAAGAGTACGGAGTATGATTGCTCAGTTATTCTTCTTTCTTGAAGAAAGGCAGTTTGTTTCATTTATTTCCCATAAACTCTCCAGTTGCTGGTATGATAGCAATACAATTTAAGGTATTAGCATATTTATAAACCAGTGTGTGTTCTAGCATACCATTTCTGGTTGGAGTCAAATCTATTACTGGTCCTTTGCCTCTGCCAAGACCAGCCCAAGGCAGAGCTGTCTCAGCAGACTTTATGTATGTGTCTTCTTTTCAGAAGAGGTGTTCTTCGCGATGTGGACTTTCATTTGTTATGTATTTATACAGCACTTAGCATCGTGAATACCCTGATCCGATTGATTTCTAGCACTTGGGCGAAAGAAACATTATGCAATAGCAATCATTGTCCCTTGCTGCCTTTCAGACACTTCAAAATTTAAGCAGACTACATTCTTAAAAGAGGGCTAATTAAGTAGAGTTGTTCTGTGCAGAGAATCAGTGTTTCTCAAATGCTTTCAAAACCGTAAAACAATCTGTGAGTAGCCAACAAAAAAGTATGTTAACAATGGCCAAATCAAACAGTGATTCAGAATTTGAATTAAAGGTCATAAAAACCCTGTGTGCATTAATCACAGAGCTCTGGTATGAATATTAATAGCAGCTGAGAGCTGTTGAATAGATGTTTTAGCTTAATTTTAAGCATTAATTAATCATTTATTAAAACTTAACTCTATAAATACTTTATAGCTAAAAAGCTATAATAAGGGCTAGACTGGACGAAAGTGTGGGCTATTAGTGCCTGTTCTTTTGAGTTAGATGTATCACCAGTAGGACTCAGATTGGTGTGAAAATATGATTTAGGAAACCATATTTGCAATATCTCAAAGAGCTATATATCCTGCAGTAAGGTCCTTGCAATACCAGACTTTAAGATATTTGTGAGAAGGTTAAATTTTCAAAGTACTACTACTACAGTTATCTAAATGATTTCTGCACTAAGGTTATATCAGGACATTTTCTTTCTGCCCTAACCCGGCTCTCAAGAAATTCTCTGTGGACAAGATCTGGTACATGAGACAAATGGTAGCTGCTCAGACAGGATGGCTTAATGGCCAATTTGGTTCTTGCCTTTAGATCTGTGAAAAATCCAAAAGAAATGCCAAAAAAAGCGAGTCAAACATGTCAAGTCTTGTTTATGTTTATGTATCTGCTGAAAATACAATTTTAACTGGACATTTTTCTCTCTGCAGAAATATAAGCCTAAACTCTTCTTTACTTGGCACATAGTGTTTCTACGGATCATCATTTCTTTCTACTTCTTCTGTTCATTTTTATTACAAATAATTTTGTTTGATCTTGATATTGTGGTTTAATGTTGATCTATCAGAAAGAGGGACAAGAGCTAGTTAGATAAACTTGGGGAATAGATGGAAATGACCCATGAAGTTAAAGAAAATTAACCTGTGGAAACAAAGCTGTGTTTTAAGTGACTGGGAGAAAATACTGCTAAGGGGGCTGGGAGCCCTGCAGTGCTTCTCAATGCATCTCTGAATTGCTAGACCATTACAGACATCCAGATATCTGTATTTGTAATACCTAACAAAATGGGGTTCTAATTTTGAATTGAGTCTCCGGTTATTTGCCTAATAAAAGCAATGGATATATTAATGTTAAGTGGGAAGGAATAGTACATGTCAGCAGGCAGCAAATGCCCTTTTCTAGTAATTGCACTTATCAAGGATAATGGTCAGATGAAAATTACCTAATATTCTTTTTTTTTTTTTCCCCTGAATTCCTGTACCATTCACTGACACGTTGTAGGATTCTTTCAGTAGTGTTTCCTAATGAGCTGTGAGAATGCAAAGGGTGCAAGTGATTCTTAGTTGACCTTGTTGGCCTGAATTCACGTTAGTTGGAGACATTGTAGAGCTCAGTCCTCTGTTTTCTTTCAGGAACTGCTCAAGAACAGTTTTAGTAATTCACTGCTGTGAAAAGATGATTTAGTGTTTCAGATAAAAACACCTTGTCCTTAAAATGCACTGGATGCCTCTTTTTGGACACTATGTGATTCCAGGGCTCAAAGGCTTGCTTTAGGAAGCAAGGGATTTTTACATGAGGGATTACATACCCAAAAGACCTTATGCATCTTGAAAATCTCAGCTCAGACATCTGCTGGCATATGTATATAGCCAGGAGAAAGTGTGTGTTGTTTTGCCTAACTTGCACATGAGCCTGAACCACGGCCAGTGGAGAACTTGGATAGGAGACGTTTGCAGAATGAACTACGGACCGGATGACGGGAGCAGGAGCTGCTGAGTAGCAAGACAGTCTTCCTTCATGGTTTGATGCTATATCGACAGCACGTGGTACTATTGTTCAGGAGAGATCTGATGGTAGGAGTTACCTTGGAAATCTGTAAAATCAAAATTCTACCTCTGGGTTGCAAAAAGGTCTTTACAGATGTTGAAGACTTAGTCCCAGTGTACTGGCTAAATTCCAGAAGGCATAAACTTCATTTGTACCATGCCTTCTTTGTGCAATTTCCAATGGATACGATAAATTTGATCTATTTTGCTGTACCTGAGGAGCTGCTGTGCTTGACCTTTGTTGCGACTACATTTTGATGGCAGACGAAGTGCTAAATATGTTCCATTGGGGTCCTTCCAGATAAAAATGCCATGCAAATTTATTCTTTACATTAGATTTATTTATATCCCAGCTGACATGATAGTAGAGGAGAAGTGGCTCCTCAGGAGATGTAAATTAGTGAATGCCCATTTCTGTCTGCCAAGAATCTGTCCAGGATGTCTTCAATCATACAGTTCAAGTTGTAATCAGACAGAGGCATATCTCCGTCTTCCAAGGTCTCTTTGTCAAGCATTTGGTTCTTCATTTAAACCATCTTCTGAGTCCAGAAGAGGTTTTCTTTGCTGGCCTAAGAGACAGTTACCTTTAAAATTGCTCATTCTTCCCCATCTGCCCTTGCATGTTGTTCCTATCCCCTGTGCTACTGCAGCGTGCTATTCTGTCAAGCACAGAGCATGTTCTGTTGGGTGGAGGCTGAGACATCCTTGTGTTAGGAGACAGACACAGCCTGGCAACATCCTACAGCAAAGCTGGTTGTCATCCTCACAACACAGAAATAGGAGAGATCAGCATTGTCAAGGGAGGTGCTGGCTGTCTTGAACTTCCCTGACTGTCTAGTGCAGATCTCCAGTCCTGCAGGTGAGCCTGCAAAACATGCAGTCCCCTAAAATCCTTTTAAGAGTGTTTTATTGATAGGCTACTAGTTTACAGTATTTGAATAACTTAATGCAAATAAAATTCTGTGAGAACGAAAGGTCATGTAGGCTGCAAAACTGAGCATCTGAAACTTATGAAGAGCTCTCCCTCTGCATAAAGAGGCAGAACTGGTTTGGAAAAATTTCAGTAAAAATATTAGTATCTTCATGGACAGGAATAATCTGGATTATTCAAAATTTCTCATGAGAAAGGCTCTGTTTTTTATAGATATTCTTTTATCCAACAACAAAGAATTCTAAATTATATAATAGCTGAAATTAAGCTAAATTTAGAGAAAGAAACATCAAGTAAAAGTGATCTAAAGCAAAACAGAATATCTTTCAAGGTTAAAAGAGAGCATTCCACTTTACCCAAACTGTTTTTTCTCCCTTTCCTCATTAGCTTTTTGCTCCATACAAACTTTCTGCAATTTCAATTTTTTGTCTGGTTTGGGCATGGGGGTGGGAGAGGAGGGAGAATCTTCAAAATCCTGAAAAACTTTTCTGCCCAGAGCTAACAGCAAGAGAGAAATCACTCTAGGTTACCGAGAGGAGGCAGAAACGGCATGCCCACTGCCAAAAGTACTCCAGAAAGTCTTGTCTACCTTTACATCAATGCAAAGGGAATTAACTTCCCTCTTACCCCTAATGGTGGTCCATGGTCTGTATTTCTCACAGCTGCTATTTTATTTGCATTTTAGCTAGATGAAGTACCATTACAATTAGTTCCTAAGGCTTCCTGTGGAAGTTCCTTCATTCTGAGGTCAGAAAAGCTTCACCCTGCTGAAAAGTTTCTGAGGAAAGGAGAGCCAGCAAAGCAGGGAGCTTGTTAGCAAAGCTGGTCTATGCTTTGGATTGATTTTGTTTTCTCTAATGGCTTGATCATAACAGTTGCACTCTAATTTTTGTACAGGGTTGTGCATATTTCAGGCAATGTAAATATATACATTGGCATGCTTATTAGCTCTGCTGTTTAAGTTACGGATATTTGATAGTGTATAATAAAACCAAGTGGTTCTGTATACCATTTGTCATGCTGAGCTTGGACTCATCTCTTTGTACTCCCACTCCACCCTTTCCAACTTCATTATATTCCAAATGCTCCTCCTTGCTTGGAGCAAAATCAATCCTCGTTTTGCATTGGGTGGAAGAGGAGAAATGTGTGCTGGGATTTTTCTCAATGCACAGAGCTGCGTGCAGACTTAATAGTTGCTTAAACGATAAGCGTGGGGCTTCCCCTGGGGGGGGAACATTCTAAGACAGCTGAGGTCATGGTCACAGCCTCAGCCCCCATGTATTAAACTGCAGAAAGAAGTGGAAATATGAAAGGGCCTTTTTCACTTATCAGGAAAGAATACTACTGTGAATGCTGCTTCCCTGAGCCACCATACGCTGCAGGCAAACTAGTAAGTCCCTGCAGCTTTGAGGAGTAATTTTTGTTTAATCATGGATGAGGGAAAGGCTGTGGATGTGGTCTACCTGGACTTCAGCAAGGCCTTTGACACTGTCTCCCACAGCATTCTCCTAGAGAAGCTGGCGGCTCACGGCTTAGACAGGGGTACTCTGCGCTGGGTCAAAAACTGGCGGGACGGCCGGGTCCAGAGAGTTGTGGTGAATGGAGTTACATCCAGTTGGTGGCCGGTCACGAGCGGTGTTCCCCAGGGCTCAGTTTTGGGGCTGATCTTGCTCAATTTCTTTATCAATGATCTGGATGAGGGGATCGAGTGCACCCTCAGTAAGTTTGCAGATGACACCAAGTTGGGCGGGAGTGTTGATCTGCTCGAGGGTAGGAAGGCTCTGCAGAGGGACCTGGACAGGCTGGATCAATGGGCCCAGGCCAACTGTATGAGGTTCAACAAGGCCAAGTGCCGGGTCCTGCACTTCGGCCACAACAACCCCATGCAGCGCTACAGGCTTGGGGAAGAGTGGCTGGAACCCTGCCGGGCAGAAAAGGACCATCTACACGTCTTTTAAATACTTCCAGGGATGGTGACTCACCCACTTCCCTGGGCAGCCTGGTCCAATTTTTAACCACTCTTTCAGAAAAGACATTTTTCCTCACGTCCAATCTAAACCTCCCCTGGCGCAACTTGAGGCCATTGCCTCTCGTCCTATCGCTTGCTACTTGGGAGAAGAGACCGACCCCCCCTCGCTACAACCTCCTTTCAGGTGGCTGTAGAGAGCGATGAGGTCTCCCCTCAGCCTCCTTTTCTCCAGGCTAAACAACCCCAGTTCCCTCAGCCGCTCCTCATAAGACTTGTTCTCCAGACCCCTCACCAGCCTCGTTGCCCTTCTCTGGACACGCTCCAGCACCTCGACGTCCTTCTTGTAGTGAGGGGCCCAAAACTGAACACAGTATTCGAGGTGCGGCCTCACCAGGGCCGAGTACAGGGGCACGATCACTTCCCTACTCCTGCTGGCCACACTATTTCTGATACAGGCCAGGATGCCATTGGCCTTCTTGGCCGCCTGGGCACACTGCCGGCTCATGGTCAGCCGGCTGTCGACCAGCACCCCCAGGTCCTTTTCCGACAGGCAGCTTTCCAGCCACTCTTCTCCAAGCTTAGGGACATGATTTAGTGGGTATGGTGGTGTTGGGTTGACGGTTGGACTCGATGATCTTAGAGGTCTTTTCCAACCTTAATGATTCTATGATTCTATCCCTTCATTTCAAAACACTGTATTCCCCCCACTAGCCCAGTCTGTGTTTCCCTCACCAAGGGACTGGCTTGTGTCACCGGCTAAATGCATCAGGTCTCTGTTGGAGTGGTGGTAGAGGATGTATTTTTCTAACTGAGGATGAAGGTTACTAGATGAGGTTTAGGGGATGCTATTTATACCCACAGGACCTCAGAGAGGTTAAAAAATGTGGCTTTCTAATTCCACTGGGAGTCAGGTGCTGATTTACCTGTATAACTTGCTAAGGTGAAATGCCAGTGGCGAAGCAGACGTAGGAGAAGCCCCAGTATAAATGTCAGAGGGCTACATGGTCCCCAGCCAGTGTCCTGTCCTATCTTGCAGGAGTACATGCTCCACAGCCTATGCCAATCGGGAGGAAAAAATGCCCCAGAGACCTTCTCCCTGCCATGGTACTCCCAGTGTGGGTAGGTTATTGGGGTGTACATTGTTCTCAGGGGTGTCCTTGGCTCTCAACCCCTTCTCTTCCCACAAAGACCAATGCCTCAGGCAAACCCTCAGAGTTTTACTCTGAAGCTCTTGAAATTATCTGGCGTTGCCAAAAGAAAGGATTTGCTGACAGTCAGAATCCTATTGGCAAACCTAGGTGGATTTATGATCTTGGGTGGAAACCAATTTGAACTATAATTTTACATGAATCCGATCCCTCTCCTGAGCCAGGCAAAAATTCATGATTCTGGCTTATTTTTCACACTCAGCTTTTGAGCACTTCTGTTCACATTTGAGCTGAAGATAAAACTCTGGGCCCATGATTCTGTGCAACCCAAAACTTCAAGCCCATGCAAATAGATACAACTCTGTTCCCTGCTTCTTGATGTCTCCAGCTGTAGGTTGTATTTCTTGATGTCTTCTGCTTGGTTGCCTTTTCCCCAAAGGAGCACATCAGGAGTTACGCTTATGCTCCAGAATATAAACTGAGTAACATGTTTAAAGCATGTGCCACCATCTCATGTTATTATGACAATTGTTATAATTATTAAAAGCATTGCAATGTTACCGCCCCTACTCCTCTTAGCTGCTTCCACTGTTTACCCCACACACAAATCCAGTGCTATTTGGGGAACAGCAATTTTGGGTATTCTGGGTTCAGTTTCTGCTTCTGCTCCAGACACTCGTTGTGAACATGGAAAATTACTTCAGGGTTGCCTACATGCAGGCAAGCGTAAGAGTTAAATGGGTGCAGTCAAGTCCCCTGCAGATTTTCTGCATGCTGCAGCCACTGTTTGTAAACAGGAATACACATAATAGGTTGAGAAATCAGCTCCAAAACAACAGGCATTGTTTGTGTGCTGAGTAACTCTAGTGATCAATTAGGATCTGGAAAAAAAAACATGTTGTGTCCAGATGAATGTAAAACCAGAGCCTCCCCTGCCAAAAACTCCAACTGATACCTTTGGAAGTTCTGGAAAGTTTAGTTAACTTTTTTCCCCATATTTGATTTAACTTGTGAGAGTATTTTTTTTTTTTATTTCAGCAAACTAATGAGAAATGTTATAAAAATAATGAAATATC
This sequence comes from Aptenodytes forsteri, assembly GCF_000699145.1. Classification (NCBI taxonomy): domain Eukaryota; kingdom Metazoa; phylum Chordata; class Aves; order Sphenisciformes; family Spheniscidae; genus Aptenodytes; species Aptenodytes forsteri. The sequence goes on from NW_008795575.1 coordinate 1,435,734, forward strand.
AAGTGAACGCTGGCTAGTTGCACCTCTCACAGTGTCATGACAGGAATGTGACAGGGTTGTGTTCACACCGGTCAGAGCTAAGTCCTGTGAGCTGCACCGGTTGCATTTACGTTGGGCAAAAATGGGCTTAGGCTTGACGTGGTGTGAAGGTGGTGTCATGACCCATGGGAGTAAGTGTTTTTCTACCATCCCGTCAGGGTCTGTGCTGTGCGTGCTGTTAAGGTCTGTGAGTTAGTTAGGTGGAGTAGTGTTAGAGGATGTATGAAAGACAATATACAGCATGTCCCCTTATTAGCAGGTGATACTTGTGGTCTGACTTGCTATGGTGAGCACCAAAAATAAGCAGTGATGTCTATCAGTGTAACGGGAGCCCACTGGTGCCTTGTAGCTATCTGGGCACCGATGGATATCAGGCTTTGGTGCACCTGGCTGGGTCCAGCCGATCTGCAGATCAGCTGTGGTAAAGATACAGGTTCATACAAGCCACTTGATTTCCATCTCTTTATTCCCTGTAATATGAGGGACCATTTCTCAAAATTTCTTTCCTATCTGTAACACCCATGGGCATTAGGGCTTTGTCTCTAACCTGCTCCCACATTGCTGAATGCAGTGCAGTCATCTTCTTCCCGAGTTATACCTATGACACCTTTCCTAAGCTGCATTGGTGACTTCAGAGCCACTCAAGGTCAGTGACCACGCAAGGACAGCAGCAGCATTGTTTGTGATCTGAAGAAAGCGCTTCAGTTGCTAAATGGATTTGAGTTGAGTTTGTTTTTTATCATCCTGAAATAACCACTGCTCAAACAATTGTAATTCTTCTGATGTCTTTCTGGAAAACATTTGGCTTGTTTGGCAGTGCAGTGTTGTGTAAATAAATGTACCGAGCATCAAAGTCAAGGAGGGGAGGGTGAGTTCTCAAATAATTATGTAAATAAATCCACATAGCGCGCTCTGATATTGGTTACCACGTGGATTTATATTAATCAGTATGGACATTACTGACAAGTGAATCTATTCTGCTTCATTCTCCTGAAGGTTTCAAAACTAATGCTTCATTTTTGCTCCTTGTTTCGCTGTAGGGGATGCAGGGGGACACCAAGGCTGTCTTGTCTCAGCATCCCCTTCAGGTGTCTCTGGGAGGCTGAGACTAGTCAAACTTTGCATAAATAAGAGTACTCGGTATGACAGAGTTTACAAGTTTGATCCAGCACTTTAAAAACCACATTGGGGAAAAAAATACACACGCTTACTTGCTGGAATGACATTTATTTGTCGATCTCATCTTGACCTCTTTGGGGAGGCTAAAGGACGTTCAGTGACTGTAAAGTGCAAAGACTTTTGTATATATCCCCAGAAGAACCTTTTCAATGCTCCATTGGCAACATCTGTAATTCAGCCAATTTGAGTGGGTCTCCATTTTTCTTTATCCAAAGGACTTGTTTGTTTGTCCAGGATTTGGCACCCACGCTTAATCACAGAATAAGTGAGAAAAAGCAGTTGCTCTTACTGCTTCTGTTGTATTTTCTCCCTGAACTATTAAGCCATTGAAGTATATTGTAGGAAGATGCGAAATCTTCCAGTTTGGTGATGACACAGGCTACCTGAATTGTAAAGTTGGATCCTCATTCAGGGCTCCACCAAACCTGGGGCTGATAACTGGCTACCGCTGTCCCTAAGGAAAAAGAGGAGGCTGGAGGTGAAGATGGTCAGGAATAAGGTGTGAGGGTGCTCTTTTGGAAAGCAGGGAAATAAAGAAAATAGCAGTTGGAAGTGATGTTTTCTGTTTGTGAAGTTTGAGTTATGTGGCAATCAGCCCACTTGTTAAGTTCGTAAGGGTAGGAGCGAGGAGTAGGAGGTGGAAGAAGAAAGGATTGTTACCATCTTCTAATTCAGGATCCCAGAAAACAGAAACTTAACTCATGACTAGGACACAAAATCAAGGTAAATGAGAAAGAGCTGAGATAACTATCTTACTGCTTTTTAATTCCTAAAGAGATGACGTGTTGCTTCCTTGGAGAGGCAGATTGCTTCAGCACCAGAAGGGACGAATGCCTGGGCGACTGCAGAGAAAGAAAATCTATGGGGCAGAGAGGGCCACTGTGGGACCACAGAAGTCTCTAACTTATTTGCTAGAATTTACTCAGCTTTTCTTCTTTTCTTTGCAGCCTTATGGCAGGTTCCAGGTAACGTGTGATTGTTGATTACATTATAGCTTGTGAGATTGTTTGCATTACAGTAGGGCAAGTGTAATAAGCCTTCAAACTAGAAGAGTAGTGTGGATCCTCATGTTTCAATTTTTAATTGACACAGAATAGTTTGAGAAAGACCAGGCATTATTTTCAATTCTTGGTGTGAGAATATCATACAGATTCATTTTATTCACGCTCTTGGCTTTTTTCATTGCTGTGGATGGGGATCTGTGTTTTCATTGTATCCTGAAGGTGAGCAAATATGCACTGCATGCATTGTTGAAATTAAGTGCACCTCCAGTTGTTAACATGCTCAGCGAGAGTAGTATTGGTAAATTGATTAATTAAATCAATTACTCAAATACCAGTGTTCAAAATGGCACTGCCTGAGTTAGAGGTATGAATGATTACTTTTCTGGCTAGGCCTCTCCTCTGACCAAAACAGTACACGTTGTCAATTTGAAGCTATCTGGTCAATGAGTACTGCCTAACAAATGGCTTTGGCAAATATTGTATTTTTACAGTACAATATATTGGTGAGCTAAAGTGCTTGGGTGTTCACAGAATCTGCTCTTGCTGCTGCTTACCACTATTTTTCTACTCTTACTTGCTGCATTTTATTAAGCATGTATTATATGTAAATAAATTCCTGATTAAATGTTTATTGATAGATTGATTACGTGCCTTTTACAAAGACTGTAAAGGCAGAACGGGTGTAGTTTGTATGGTGAAAAATCACAACAAAACTTTAAAAAAATAGCTTTCAGGAAAGCAAGGTAACTGGAATAGACTTTAAGAATTGGGAGAAAAGATCTCCTGAGAGGGTGAACTAAGGAAAAAGTGACTTAAGGAAAGCTGTCAGACCCTTAGCGAGTCTTAAGGCCACAAGTTAAAGCTATCCCATTCAGAATGTATAGTAGGGGACTAAACTGGTTTAATCATGAGCTCATCGTTGACCTCAAATGCAAGAAAGAAACATGCAATAGGAAGAAACTAGGTCAGGCTCCCAGAATGAGAACAGAAGTGTAGCAGGAGCATAGACAAAATCAGAAAGGCCAAAGAACTAAAGAAAGATATAACATTTAAGAGCCATTGGCGGTAACTAGATAATCATTCTGTATCGCTGTTACAAGAGGCTGTTCTGCTATACAATAGGGAAAGAAAGCTATCAACATATCAGCACTGAAGATAATTGTTTAATGTCTTTTCTTCATATGAAGTTCAACACTAATTAGATGATTTCTGTAATTAGGACTAGTTATAAAGCAGTAAGGTCCCAACCTTACTGTGAAACCCATGTGAAAATGGGTTAGGGCCAACCTGGATAATTTAGGTGTTTTCAAATTGGTTAGAATTATGAATTTAATTTTAGAATACTTAAAAAACCCATAAATTTCAGTGCTGCAAGTGGGGTTAACTTGCAAAGGAGAGAATCGGAAGCCTGGGAAAAGACTAGCACAGTGAATATTCTTAAAAAAGAAGAAAAAGGAGGAGTTGGGGAGCTAGAGATCCACCAACTTAACATTGATTTCTGGAAAAGTACATGAACAAGTAATCTAATAACCTTTTTTAAACACCTATGAGATAACAAGAATAACATGCCACAACTCTCATCAAAGCCGTCCAACTTCCCTGTGCAGCATGGCAATAGGTCTTGTAGACAGAGAAGCAGCAGCAGATGTATGTATCCAGATTTCAGTTAGGTCTTTGGCAGCGTCTCAGTGACATCATAAGTAAGTTATGGAAACATTGTCTTACTCCATCTCAGATCTTAATTACTTTCAGGAGGGCTATTGTCTCTTTATTGATTAGAGTGGGGAACTAGAAGGCTTACCCTAGGCTGTACCTCCTGGACTTCCTACTTAAAGGCTTCAGTAAGTTTATAAAGTAAGGTGGGATAAATCTAGGCTGATATTCAGTGCTGTCACTTAGAAGAAGTCTATTGGCTCCATGGAGTTTCCAGCAGAACCATGAGAGAAGATTTCTTCATACTCAATTCCATAGGTAATGTGCTGAATGCTCCTCGAGGAGAAAGGAACCCCCTCCCTCGGTGATTCATGTTTGCCTTGTTGAGAGTGGATGAAGAAAGGCACCTTGGTAGAGTAGATGTATATATGTTAATAGAAGTAGTTTGTACCAGCTTCTTCCCAGGTGCAAACAGCTCCACAGGATGCAAGGAGTAGGGAGTGAGGCCACTGGGGTGGCCCATCTGGGGTGACATTGAGGTGGGAGCTCCTCCATCCAGCTTCTCAGATGCCCTGACTTGCACTGTTGCTGCATTTAGCCTTGTACTACCTCTCATGCCCCAGCAACCCAGAGCAATAGCCTGGTTATTCAGTCTTAAAATCGGGCCTAATTGCAAACTAGGCCCAGTGGCTAAAGGACAAGAGTATTATAAATGCCAAATATTTGTGAGAAGCCAACTTGTCCCAGGGAGGGACAGCTGCTCCTAATTTGCCTGAGAGAGTCGTATTTTAAAGCTTAAAAATACAATAATTTGTGCATAGCAGGGCAGCTACTCCCTACCCAGAAGGGTTTAGTATTTGTGTGCCTTGGCCTGCCAGCTGTGAGATGGGAAGAATACTTGTCTGCTCAAAAGGCGACTCTGAGACATGCTAAATTATTTCAAAATATATCTGAGGCCTTCAGAAGAAAACTGCTGAATTGTACTAAGTTTTTAGATACTGGACTCTGCGACAGGTTAACAGTGTCCAACTTGAATTAAGCCAGGTCTTCCAGTCCAGAGGGACCTCAGTGCATCTTCCAGCATAACACAAGAAGGTAAAGATTGTGGATGTTTCACTCTGTCTCCAGAGTGAAATCTCTCCACGGATTGAAGGAGCTATTGGAGAAGGCACATGTTCCTAACGAATGAGCCTGGTCTTGAGAGACAAGGGAGGAAGGAAGAGTCCAACTGGGCTGTTGGCACAACCTACATCCAGGAGGGCTGGGAAGGACTGGAGCTGGGGATTTTTGTAGCACACAGCTAAAAGCTATGGCTGTAATTGCGTCTTTTACAGATGGGCTATCCTCTCTCAGCACAAGTCTTTGTCAGGCAGGTGGTTCTACCTGGGGCAAATCTTGTTTTGCCTGGGGAAGTCATTGTGACTGCCCGTCTTGAAAGGGGCTGTAATCCTTGGTGGGAAGGAGCCCCACTGTTGCAAGAAGTGACTAATGGGCAAGTTGGAAAGTGATATCTGCGCGTGCCCAAGGTGTTCAGACAATGGCGGCATGCTTGCAGCAAGTGTCAATGCCATGGGTTGGGAACATTGTTTATGCCTTGGCTGCACAGCCCTGGCTGTGTGCTTCAGCTGCTGCTGCTGCTTCTCTGAAGGTCTTGTGTGAAAGGATTACAGGAAATAAGAGACAAGGGATCTGAAGAAAATCTGCATCCCTCTCCCAAGAAGGCTGTCTATCCACCTGCCTCCTGCCAGTATGTAGGGAGAGGATGCGGTGAAATTAGCCATCACTGGACCTATATAATAAGCTTCTTGTCCGTATGCTGCTATGAATTTGGATCACTGAAACCCATACAGATCAAACACTAGCTTCAAGAAAATGCAGGCATCCACAGATGACTTTTGTCCTCCTGCATCAAGTGTTTCTCTTGCAGATGTGGTACTTCGATCTCTGGTCAAAGTGACCTAGAATTTTGTTTTAAAAGTTGATGTCTTTTAAATGTTCTCATTGTTTATAGCCACAAGGTGGCATTGCAGATTAAAGGGAAAACATCTCTTGTTGTTCAGTGAGATATGAGGGAGGTGGGAGACTTGAAAAAAATTGTACAGCCACCCTGAAATTCTTTCTAGGTCTTGGAGATGCAAGGAAGACTTTTCCTTTCAACTCACAGGCCTCCAGTTTTGATAGAAGTGAGCATGATGTTTCCTATATTATGATCATGAAGAGTTTCAACTGATTCAGCATCTGCAAATATATTTGAGCTGTTCAGAGCTGCTACTTCACTCTCCTCCTGCCTTTGGGATGTGATGTAGTTTTAGAGCTGTGAGAAAGGTGATGGTGTCATCTCACAGGCTCTTTTGTTTCAGTTGGTGTGTTCAGATCCTGAAGAAAACTAATTTCTTTCTTTCCCCTCCTACTCTTGCCCCCCCAGTCACATTTCCCTTGGTTTCTGTGCAGACTCAAATTTGGCTAAAATTTGGTCTCTCTGAAAGGATGGCAAGCTGTAGCAAGTGAAGCTAAACCCTCAAACAAAGGTTTGAAGCTAAGTAAAGCCTTAAAGGCTATTTATTTGTTTACTTATAAAGAGGAAGGTGAATTGAGCATGCTGTAGCTGGACCTTCTCTGTGCTTTCCAGGTTTTACAGTGATCCAGGGATCAGCCTTTTATGTTAAGGGTAAGAAGACTTGGAGCAGGATGTTCAAAGGTGTTTGCTTCTCAGTTGAGTCCGGATGAAATAACAAGGCATTTAGGAGATCTGAGTGAATCCTTCAGAAGCTTATTTTGCACCAAAAAATGATACCAAATTTCTTACTCTGGAAATACTGATCACTTAAGATCAGAATGTGCTTCACCGTTTTATTTCCCTGTCTTTTTTATTATGAGTCCCTGTCCCAGGGAGCGTGTCATTCTTGTGCATGAGTAGTACAGCTGTAATACAATGAAGGGGCCTGATTTCTGCTCAGTCCCCACTATGTTGCTGTATTGCTGATGGCTCCTTTCTAGTCCTAACTGTTCTTATCAGTGCTTGTTGCTTTTGTCTGTATATACTTTCCATGTAAACCAGGAAAAGTAGCTCTGCTGAATGATGGATTTTCCCAACAGTGGAAACAAGTGCTAAATGGAATGGGGGAGCACCAGGCCAGCAAAGGAAAATCTTACCTGTTTTGGAAAGAAAGTGAAAATAGTTTTATTTTTACCTCTGCTTTGGAGAAGGAATGAAAGGCAGATTAAATAAAAAAAGCTAGCTTTTGCTCAAAAACCACTAAGAGTGTCAATTATCTTCCATTTATCTGTAAAACTCGTAACAAACAGTGTGTTTCTCCAGGCAAGAGAAATACCCTTGTTCTAACTCTTTTCTGAGAAAGGGGAAAGCAGTGAAAATTTTTCATCAACATTAACATGCACATGACAGTGGAGAAAAACATCATGCAGTTTTGCTTGGACAGTTTTCACCTGGTTGAGAAAGCCAGGGCATATAACTAGTTACAGATCTACAGATATAGATCTATTTATATACATGCACAAACGTATATGTATAGGAGTTTCTTGATATATTGGACATGTCTGATTCCTTTTGTGACCAGCTTTTTGCAGAACCATTTCTGAAAAATATTCCTAGTGTCTTCAGCCGTGTTTGCTTTGCCACTTGCCCATAAATTTATCCTAGTTTTCCCTGCGTGTCTGCCTTGAGGTTACTGTACTGAGCGGGGAGGCTCTTGCACAGACCAGCTGTCCCCAAGCTGTGAAACTGGTTTCCTCCATGGTCCAAAAGACCACAGTGAGCCAGCCACAAAAGCGTGCAAAAATGGTGTCAGTCTTGGTAGCTTGGGAAACACTGATCTTGCTCCAGTTCCTTGTTCTGTTACAGACCTTGCAGCTAACTTTGCCCAAAATATTCATCTGCCTCTTTTCTCAACAGGGGCAATGCTGCTCAGTGGTTCAGACTGGACAGTTTATGTTTCTGCTCGAGCAGACAGTGTCTCTTGCTATCTGTAAAGCATGGTCAGACTTGGACTGGGAGGCCTGATAGAATATAAACATGAAGTATTTATTAAATATTGTGAATATTCTGCCCCTGACATGTAAATAAGCAGCTGGCATTTCGATTTGTGGGATGATTGACCATGGTAGAAATATGTAAGGCTAATGAGAACATCCAATTATGTTAGGATAATTTAAAAAGGGGTATATGCATCCTTCTGGGTGCTATGTACTTCTGGGTGTAAGCCAACTACTAAATGATAGGGGTTAGGATGAGGCTAGCAAGAAACCTCCTCTTACAAGGTTATTTCATAACTGCCTACTGCAGAGTTTCGTATTTACCACTGGAGCAGCTGGTGCTGGCTCAACTCATCTGTCAGGCAGGGTGCCGAAAAAGATGTATTTCTGGACTGACCCGAATAGTGAATCTGATGTTCTTGGCATTTTTTTAGTCTCCCGACCTGAAGGGAGAAGCGAACCATTTGAAAATGAAAAGTTATACATTAAAAATTCTGTGCAGTGCACATTTCCGGATGAATGTTCAGGCCAGCATCACTTAATGCCGAAATCAAGGCTTTGGGGATTCATGGGCATTTCCAAAGCTGCTGTGATACCACAACCCCTGTGTGTAACCTCATGCTTAACACAGGGCTTTTATTCACCTTGAAATTCTCTTTTGCCCTTCAATCAGCTCTGCTCTGGAAGGAGAGTGGGGGAAGAAGTAATATGATTTAGCAGGATCTCTGGAGACGAGCAGATGCAAGTCCAGCTCTCCTGGAATAGAGACCTTTATTACAGTGATGGCTGTTGTTTGTATTCTGGAGGAGGTGGTCAAAGAAAATTTGGGACAGTATGAAGGTTTTCTGGGGGGGAAAAAAATGCTGTTTAAACTACCATCTGTGTGTAATTGTTAAGTGGCATGCATCACAGTGGAAAACCAAAATTTCCTGCATCCTGGAAAACACTATGTGAACATGTTTGGTGGATATAGTCTAGTAAAGATGAGATCTCTCTTGTGTGTGTTGCTGTTGCCTGGTAAGCACCTTGGGGCAGTCTCAGCCTTGTTGAATTCTCATTGAATGCCCTGTTAATGGGAAAGCTGTACTTCTGCTAAAGGGGTTTGCTGGACAACACAAGGTCTAGCTTGGTGACACAGAGGTTCAGATGTGTTCTGCTACAGAGTGAAATCACAAACTAGATTTCTCTTTTTTCTTTTCTTTTTCTTCCTTCTTCTATTCCCAAAAAGGGACTTTGCTATTTTCCCCTATTCCCCAGCCCAATAAACTGTATGGCGGTTGTCAGGGCATTCACATAGCATGGCGAGTACCTAAATTCAGGTGCTTTCTGTAAAGCAGACAGTTCTTCAACCTGCACAAATTTGAGTATTGTAATCACTCTTGTAATTGCTGCTTAGTTTGAATTAGGGGTCAGGAAGAAACATCTCTCCGCTTTTGCTGAAACAAATGCACCTCTGAAAAATACCTTTGTTTTTGACAAATCAGTATTTTCTTTAAAATATTTCTAGGGTGTGCTGCTGAGTTCAAATGCTAAGGCCTTCATCTGGAATGGCATTGAGTTTGAAAGATTTAATTTGGTCTTCAAATCTGTAACCTGCTGACACACTACAAAGATCTGAGATGGCTGCCAACACCTAAGCACATTTTCAAAGCACAAACAGTGGCTTTAGTCATAGTTAAGTTGCATGAATCAGACCATTCTTCCTGGTCAGTCCTTCTGAGGAAGAAATTTGTTTAAATTTCTCTCTATTGTGCGTCTGCAGTTCATGCTTTCATATGGGAACAATTTTTTTTCATGTGCGTCAGGAAGGGGTGAGTAAGGAAACAGCAACACACTGACCCCAAAAGCTCTCAGGGAATTTTCTAGATCCTTGGGCTGCTCATATGGAGGTGTGTATATGCTTACTCCAGTCTTTCCTTGTTTCTCTGGTTATCCTGTGTATACCTCCCACTGATCCACCATCCCTGCCAGGGGGTATGAAAACACAGACAAGCCTTACTTGTGCAGCAAAAAGCCCACAGGTATTTTGAAGGTGAGTGCTGAGGAGCAACGAGTCGATGGGAAGAAGTTTATAGTATTGCTATTTTTGTTCTACCTGCTGTATAGATGCAGAGGAATATACTCTCATCAACTGTCAAGTTAGCAATTTCTGTTCTTGGTAGATTCACTTCAAGGTTAAAGGCAGAGCAACTGCTGCCCTTGATTTCCTTAGCATGAAACCAAGTCTCAAAGGCCCTGCTGATGCCCGCTTTCTTTGAGAAGAAAGTTTCATTTCTATGGCTTGAAATGACACCAAGAGATGTGGGCATCTGTGCCCAAGGGATGTTGAGCTCCTGTTGGCACTTCAGAGGTGTCTTTGCTCATGCACTCTCCTCTCCCTGTTAAACACCCGTTTTAGCCGCTGCTACCAAGTTCATGCTCAATCTCTTTGGAGAGCAGAACACATTGTTCTTAACACTCATCTCTCATCCTTTCTGTGCAAGATTCAGTTGGCTAAAAAGGCTTTACTCCCATTTGTTCTTGTGGAAATTAGGGCAGAACCAGACTAGAGAAGATCCGTATGTGTGTGCACACATCTGGCTGTGAGAACATCCGGAAATGGGGTTGAGAGGAGCACGTGTAAGCAGCCCTCTTTGGGTAGTAGCAGGTTCAGTTCAAGAACCTGAGATTAAGGTATGGATAAGAGTTACTCTGAGGTTAATATTTATGTTTTATGGGAAAACCTTTTCATCTATTTTGGACCAAAAAAGTACAAATTTGAAATCTTCCATGAAGGAATTATCCCATTTTAAACCCACCCCCCTACCCCCGCACTTAAATATTGGAATGAAATGGAAACAAGTTTGAAGGTTCCTGACTGGTCCTTAAAAGGTTAACCAGGAGCTGACAGCGCAGAAATCTTGGGGTGATAACTGAGCTGAAGACTAAACGTGATTACTCCTGAGCTCAGAAACAGTGATCTGTACTAAGGCATGGGCCCAGATCTGGAGGAGCATGAAATCTGTTCTTTGATTTTTACCTTGGTTTTAACCATATCACTTAAGAGTTACAATTAGGAAACACAGTAACTGTTCTCATGTACTTAACTGAATAACTGCATTAGTTTAATATCACTAATTTGTTTTGTATTTTATACTCCTTTAGGGTGCCTTTCTGTGGAGACTTTGGGCTCCCTTCCTCTTTCCTTCCCTCACACTCTTCATTGCTGTATTGTTCGTGGCTCATCTGGGATAGGCAGAACCGTGTTGTTCTTTGTAGTCTCATAGCCCAGAAGGAGAATTTTTTGTGAGATAGTCACCACCGCAAACCTTGAAGCCTCCAAATAACACTATTTGTAATCCAGTTATATTCTGTTCTCATAACTTCCTAGGCCACAAGACACCAGATACATCCCTGAGTTGATGACTGCCTGGTAAACGGCTGTCGTTAGATAACCGAGTTCACCCTCGCAGCTCTGCCCATAGGAATATAGCATTGTTCATACATATGACTAGCTCTTGTGGTTGAGCAGTGCTCTTTCTGAAACAGCCAATGCATTAGAAGACGGTTTTCTCTTCTCTCTCTCCCCTCCCACTGACCTTCCCCAACATGTCCTTGACTAAATATGTAGTGCTGCACACGAAAGGAAGGAATTCAGAAGTGTGTGAAGTACTTGCAATTAAATGTCATGCAAGCCACATGTGGTTTTGTTGCTCCAAATTCAGCTCAAATAAATGGAAAGGATTACAAAATGAGGGAACAACTTGGGTCAACCTGGAGCGTTAAACAAAATGTTTTCCTTCAGTAGCACCTGGGAGTATGTGATGCATTTTACCAAATGAGGAAGACTATGTGGAATCCAAGTCAGGGGCTCAGGCAAGGTATAATTGTCACAGGACTAAGAAAGTTGGGCTTCATGAGCCTTACTAGTTCTGGTGCTTGAAATAGTTGCTGCTTGCTTTGTTTGGCTTGTGCCACTGCAGGGAAGGGAATGTTTTCCATGCACGCTGCGACAGGACAAGAAGGAATGAAGGTAGGAGTCAGAAGTGAGGTGATGGCTCAGGCTCACTAATGGGAAATTAGGCGAAGGAGAGACAGGAACTGTTCACGTTGAGCCTTCAGTGAGCCAAAGCTTAGGGGGCTCTCAGGTCTTTAAGATTATTTAAGATTATTTTCCCTTGCTGGACCATGCAGCAAATGAGGTATCCCCATATGTGAAATTTTTTTTATCCGTCATTCCTAGGGAGATGAGTATAGTTTCTCACTGAACTTGTTCAGATCTCTGACATTCCCGTGATCAGGAGATCAATTTAATCTCCTGATTAGGGGATTTTCCACTGCTTTTAATTGAGAACTGCCCTGTCCTAGTAGAACTGCTGAACTCATTTTGTGAAGTTGAGAGCCAAAAGACTACAGCAAACCTGACACAGCCCTGTTGTCTTCTCGGGCTCTGAAAGGTTTGGTAGCATTAGTTGATGGAGGAAGGACGTGTGCCTTTTCCTGAAAAGCTGAGGAGAATAATTTGCTCTCTGTATCAGCAATGCCATTGCCTTTCCCAGTCAACTACTGCCAGCTGTGGAAGTCACGTTCCCTCCTGCCAGCCGGTCATTGTGCTTTTGCAGTAGGAAGAGAGGGGGATGGAAGAAGGGGGGATCTTAATTGAAAAAATAGGCCTAGGGCTTCAGGGACATAACAAAGTCAGTGGGAGTGTGTGAACAGCAATTTATTTTGTCAGTTCAAGTTACAGTCACTCTGACATGTGAAAATTGCAGATGCCAGTTTCTCAATGTGTCACTGTGACACACAGCATCCCAAATAAATAAATAATGAAACTCTGAACTTGGTTTGCAGAGCTTTGGAAAGCCCAAAGAAATGGGATATAAAAATTGGCAGATAAACTGAGAGAGTTTTCTTTGACATAAGGGGCATGATCTTAGCTCAGGCCTTTCACAAGATGATCTTCATACCTTTTGTTGCTTCAATAGACTGTTCCTGTCGTCATTGTAGTCTTCATATACTTTATGGCCTTCATAGCCTCTCTGGGCTTTGAAAATGGAGCTGTTTTCATGAAGAATGAAGCAGATATTTTCCCTTGAAACTGTAAAGGATTGGAAGAAGTGTGGCTGAAGTGTTGATCTGAGACTAAGTAGACCTCTGAAGCAACTCGTGAAGGCTAGGATCCAATTAGGAAATTACCTGTTACCCTGATTGCTTAGGAGCCTTTTAAATGTTCCATTTCTATATTCTGTTCTTCACCTGTAAAATGGGAGTAATGGTGATGTCTACATCTCCTGTGTTTGCTGACTTAGTTTAGATCATTTAGTAAGGAGCTGTCGTTTCCATGTATTTCAATAGCACTTAATATAATTTGGCTCAGCCTTTATTATGGTATCTAGACATTCTAGCAATAATGTTTTGTGCAAATCGGGTAGTTCCAGTAGCAGTCTCACCAATGAATGTTTGTTCATTGGGCTTACAGAAGTAGACAAATAGCCATTAGGAGAGTTTATTAAAAGTTCAATCAGAAAGAAACTGTTCTGCAGAGACCCTTGGCAGGAGCTTGAGTGGCAGGGAAAACATTCATTGCTCTTAAAAGAGAAGTCCTTAATAATACGGCAATGCCATGGAAAGTTTTCTTTCCCATTTCCCCAGTTAATCTAGGTTAGGAGTCAACAGGGTGGTCAGACAGAATACGTGACTTCTGAGGAAATCCTGAATAACTAAACTGATTTTATCTAAGAAGAAAAGAGTGAGAGAGGATATGATGAGTCTTCAAATGCATAAAAGGCCCGTGCAAGTGAGATGAAACATGTTATCTTTGGAGAAGAGGAATAGGACGTGAAGCTGTAAATTTAAATTGCAAGGAGGTCTGTGTCCAGAAGCTGAAGAAAGTATCAACAAGGGCAGTGAGGATGAGAGCTTGTGCCATTATCTGTAGCATGTAGTCCTAGCAAGTTGGGGATGGAAGGGAGTTCTAGACACCATCTAGCTAACCCTTGCTCTAAACCAACATCTGAAAGATAAGCGCTAATATTTTGCACAGTATTTCAGGAAGCTGAAGGTCAATGCAGACAGGAAGGTTTATCTGGTTTCATGACTTTGGAAGAACTGTTAAGCTGACACTTCTTATCAGCAGGTAGATTGTGCCCAGGAGTGTCCTCACTAGTGTAAGAGGATCCCCCTGTTCGTAGAACAGTACATCACCTTTGGCTGCACTGCTATCTCTTTTCATGTAAACTTAAAAATAGGGGATGGAGTCTCAGGAATTCAAAGCCAAACTGTCCTTCTTGTGCAGCCAGGGCCAAAAGTAATATTGGTCACATGAGGCTGAAGACAGAGATGTGAAATGAGCCAGAGAGGGATCAGCTCCTGATGACAGATGAGCGAGCTCAGTCTGTACACTTTCCAGGACATGGTTAAATCTGAAGTTCTTCTTTTCCATGGAAAAGCGTCCATTGACTTTGCATCAGTGCTCCAAGGGGAAGCGCTGCACTGCCCTCCTCACACTTTCAAGAGGGCCTTAATCTGCTTCCTTGGGAACTACAGAAAGAAACTGTATGAATTAGGCTGCAAATAAATCTCAGGAGTTTTACTGGCTGTTCTTCATCCACAGCTGTCCTGGTCACACTCTTCTGAGTACATCTCTAGATGGACAGACTTGGAGGGAGCTGATGCAGTTACTCGACAGACCACTTAACATGATATTAGCTCTGTGCTTGTCTATACTCTTAAAACATGCGTCATTGTACACTGTAATTATAAGGAGAGCTAACTGGCAAGGATGCATGATTGCATCATTAAGGCACTGGAACAGGAATAACTAATTCTGCTGTTAACTCCTCATGTAACCCTGGCTATGACAGTGAAGATCAGTTTTCTCATCTGAAAGGAAAAAAATTTCCTACCTTATTAATCTTATTTTCTTGTATTGTATAATGTCGCTATGTCTACATAATATTTTGAAGGCACAGAGACATGAGGAAGTTGTGTCTACAGCATGAGCGAAGAGAATCAAATTCAAACTGGAATTTGTACTAAAACTATAGGTATCCTACAATAAGAATATTAACGTCAATAATAATATTTATAATAAAAACGTTTACAAAGAGTTTGGAAGATTAATCATAACGAATAGCTAAAAGAAAAGTCTGTAGTATATAACAGAACCTGGTTAATTCTTTCTGTGTCAATTTGCAACCCTGAGATCTCTCACCAAGTATTCTGGCAAGCTCGTAGCACTTTCAAGAAAAGATTTAACGGCCAAGTTACAGCAGTGAGATCTCATGTTGCTTCTAGTTTATTATTATTGCAAAATGCACTACTGAACATTTACTAGTGCATCATGAAATAAAATGCTGTGGAATTACAAATGAATTTTGCTTGTAACATGAATAAGTCTGTGATTTAGAATCTTTGATATCAATATCGTTGATGCTTTCATGGTAAAGATGAATGCAGTCACAAAGAGTGTTTCTTAATTTGGAAGTTTTTGCACGATTTTGAAAAGGTAAATTTTGGTGAGATTGTTTGTAATCTTTTTCCCAAAGAGTTCGGGCAGCTATGAAATATGTGTGGGTTTGTTTGCTTCTTTTTCTTCTTCATATAAAATGTTTCATCTAGAAGTCAACCTTTTTCTACCTCTGCCCCTACTTCCCACACCCCTGCTCTCATGCACAAAATTCCACGGTTCCCTGGGGCTCCGTTGTCCATTGATGCTGTTGGCAAGAAGCTCCTCTGTCTATAGAAGCTGTTTTCTTGTGCTGTGCCTCCATTTTTGTGTGTCACATTATAAACCCACGCAAAATTATCACAGCTGAAGAGCAGAGTCATCACTTTCAAATTTACAGTGCAAAGCAATAGGTTTTTTTTCTTCTTAAATATTTCAGACAATGCTTTTATCAAAATGGGTCATTCTTCTGTCTAGTCACTGTACCGCTTCTGGCAATGACCAGTTCTAGGTGCAAGAACTGCTGCAGTGGGCAGTAATGGATTAAATATGTCCACTGTGAAAGATTTTTTCCTTAATTGCATTAGTTTGAGGTTTATTTTATGTCCTGATATTTGGCGTTGAGCCAAAGAGACCACAATACACCTTCCCTTCCAAGGTCCGAGCGCCAAAAAGTATCCCTTTACAAGAAGGGTGCTTAAGTGCTTTTCTGAATCAAAGCCTGAGTCAGTGCTTTAATGTACTCCGTTCATGCTTGGAAATGGCTTATATTCCTCTGAGCAAATTTCCTTTAAAGAAGCTAAGCCTACTATAGCGTCTGAAGAATTCAATGTCACTCTGAAAACTTATCCCCCAGATCTGTGTCCAAAGAGATCCTGCTTAATGGATGCTACCTATTACTTACTGCCATACAGCATTCCTCTTTCAAGCACTGAAACAGTCTGTTCTCTCTCCAGGCAATGTGTCAAATTTTCGTCTGGTCGCCTATGGCGTTTTCCATTTATGTTCAAGGTTCTAGAGAAGGTCACTTCAGTGCAGCATCAATAGCACCTCCGTACCCATGATCTCATACATATATTTGAGGCTGGCTCTAAGGCAAGAGTATGGTAGGACTCAGACTGCCCACTGGAAAGTTTAGGCAGCCATCTCGTGTAGGAGAGTGATTTAGGGATATGTTCTCTTCGCCACTGCTGCTTTCAGCACAGTGGACTACATTGTCCTTTCAGAAAGCCTGAAGCAGGTGCCTGACCTGCATGGAAATGCTTTATCGTGGTTCATTTCAAACCTTACTGCTGACTGCCGGTTCCTTGTCTGACTATTGCAGTCCTCGAGGAAGATTCATCCCTTAGTCTTGCTGGGCTATTTTAAGGCAGTGCTTCTAAGTATCTGTGTGAGCCCATATGCTTCAATTAGCTTTTGTCTGGCCTGAGCTGTTTTTCTTATCACCCGCTTTTTGCTGATAAAGCAGGAACATTTTTAGAGGCGATTCTCCCCCCCCCGCCCCCGCAGGAGCCCTAGAATGGATGGGAATGAACTTTGTCAGGTGCTTAGAGTAAAAGGAATTGTCAGGATACCTGGCTCCCTGTTGGTCCTGACAAATCGCCTGGGGGCCTTTTGTCTCAGGTTGCTCAATCTGCAAAGCAAGGCTAGTATTTATTTCCATTATATATATTAATAGCACTTAGTAACTTTGAACAAGGTCAGGACTTCACTGCATTACATACTGTGCTAAGACACGCATATATTAGTTCCTGTCTCATGCCTCCTGTAAAGAAGTGATGTAAGAATGCAGTGCTTGAGAGATGCAAGAAATGATCCATAACGCATGATGTATTCTGGGGTTTTGTCCTGTCACTCTGGCTCATCTGATGGAGTGCATTATGGGCGGGAGATAACTTGAGCTAGCCTTTCATAACTTGATTATCTTATTTCAGTGTTAATACCTGTGATAAAGATCCATGACTAAAGGGAGACAATGTCTGAAAAACCTCTGCAAAGTTTTGGTGCTGCTGCTGGTGACATAAAGCAGAGAGAATAAAGCAGCAGTGCCAAAGCACTGAAGCTGACCCACATTTTCTCTAAATTTAAGCCTCTCATTTTCATCGCTGCCTTACGTACTGGGGTCGCTCTCTAGATGATCCTGTGCTCCTTCAAGTTCAGACCAACAACGCTCTGAATTAATAGATTAGTAGATAACAACTCTGTGAACCTACAGTATGAATTAGTAAGTAGGCTGTCTCCACCCACTGTTAATGCAATTGCCACCATGACTTTGTTCTATACTTTAAACTTGGAAGCTGTGGTTAAAATAAAGAATAGTTTGGAACCTCTGATAGTTAAATCACTGCTAATGTCTATAAAACTGCTTTACAGGACTAAGTTATTCTGGTGGAACCCACACTATGTTAGTTCCGTTGCAGACAGGATGAGGGATCTCTGTGTGCAAAAGTGACGTGTTGGGGTAGCATTGCTGAGGTTATGGAGATGTGAATTTGGGTATGTGATGCGATATGATTTTTTTTTTTGGCTCCTTCTATAAATAGACAATATTAATAAATGGTGCTTCCACCTAGTATCACTGTGCCCATATAGTCTGGTTTCATACTTGGAGGCAACGGTTAAAGTTCAGGGTGGGAACAAAGGCAACTGGATGTGCTGTTGATCACGTAACTTTGCCGGTGATGAACAGACTGTGCTCGGTACAGGCTTGGACTAAAGTGGAGCGGGTGCTTGTCTCTGAAATATTAAAGCAGGAGTTGCCAGCACTTGAGGAAAGAGCAAAGTCTTTTTAATCAAAACTGTAGTAAATTGTCATCCTCTGTAAGGCAAAGAGATGGACCTGCAAAACCAGTTCAGCAGCAGAGCTAAAGCTTTTTATTAGTAGGACTGCAGCGAGGCTAGTGATGTAGTGATATATAGATGTCAACAGAACATCATACACTGAACTGGAATGGTTGTAATGGAGCAAAATCAGGGTCTGCAAGCTGTGAAAGCGGCATGAATCAGAGATTAGCAACACTGTATGGAGAGCTACAGCTTAATCTTGTATGAAAAGATATATAAGATTATTTATGAAATGAAGGCCTAGTTGTTAGATGGTAATCAGTTGCTGAACTGTGATATTCTGAAGGTTTGCTTAATGCAGAATTAGTCAGAAATCTATAAAATCAATGGTGATTAAAATATCCTTTTAGCTTTCCATTTATATCTTTTTTTATAACATAACCTTGCTTTCTAAACTTTGAAAGTGAGGTACAAATTTAGTGAAAGCAACAAATACAGTTTGAGAGATGCTGGCTCTTCGTGCCTTGCAGTCATGCAGGGCAGTATTTGGGGGGGGGGAAAGGAAAGGGATCCAGAGCCTTCATTCCAAGAAAGAGTCTAGACATTAAGCCACTGCATAAAAAGCTATTGGAAATTCAAGGATTTCCTTACAAGTACTTGCATCTTTCTTTCCTGGCTTCTTCTGGAAGTTGCAAAGAGGTCCATTGACTTCTCCGAGATTCACAGTACCGCATAAGTTAGACGGAAAGACTCCATGGGAAGGAAAGTGATCCAGAGCCTTCATTCCAAGAAAGAGTCTAGACATTAAGCCACTGCATAAAAAGCTATTGGAAATTCAAGGATTTCCTTACAAGTACTTGCATCTTTCTTTCCTGGCTTCTTCTGGAAGTTGCAAAGAGGTCCATTGACTTCTCCGAGATTCACAGTACCGCATAAGTTAGACGGAAAGACTCCATGGGAAGTGGGCCAAAGGAAAGGATAGTTCTTAAATATATTATCTGTTTCAGTCTTCTCCTTTATACTTTTTTCTCCACGGCAACTCTTCCTCTGTACTTAGTGAAATATGCTTTGAAATAAGTGAAATTGCCAAAAGAGTAAGTTGAACTGCCAAAAAATAGTTAAGTTATATTTTCATTCTCCATTCTGTATGGAATAATACAGCAAAACTAGTAAATACAAGAGTCATGATACTTTCAGTGTTGATGCAGTGGGCTCAAAAGTCACCTCAAATTGTTCTGCCCATCTCTCTCTTAAGTGACAAGGTGACAACAATGCCAAACAACAAGCAAAGAAAACAGAAGGCCCTATAGAGCAGTTTGAATACTGGGTCTTTTTTAGAGCTGGTGGTTGTTTGGATAAAAAAATCTCGTGGAAATAAGCCATAGCTGTATGGCTGGTACCCACTAATAGTCCTTTGGAGCAGAAAATAGGCTAGTCACAAGTGAGGTGTCCATGGCTGGTAGCAAGCAGGGACTGTCCATGCCTGATAGAAATGCCACTGGAATGTAATTTTTTCTATTGAGTATTTCAGGATTTAGGGGCGTCAAGTGTGGCTGTCTTCTGATTGTTCGTGTTGGCCAGCTCCCAGCTGCTTTTTGAAGGTATTTATTTTTGTAACTGTTGCATTTATCAGGGTGGATTAGCCAAGTCTGTTGACTTCAGTGCTTTGGCACAGGCTGTCAGAAATTAATTTAGCAAGGCTCTGCCCTGGACAAAGTGCATTTACTTTTCAACCTCTGCTCTCACTTCCAAACAATAAGCTACTGAGGGTTTCATTTACAGTCAAACATTCAGTAGAGTTCCTATCTGCAGCTCTTTGTTGTACGTTAGATTTTTGTTTGTTGAAATCAAAGAGAAAGGACCATCTCCACCTAATGGCTTCTGGCTACCAGTAAATTATGGCTATTCCACAAGGAGGTATAAAGCACAGTAGGATGTTTTCAGAGCAGTAATAAATTTGCTGGGATTGTCACGAGGAGTGCCAACATCATTTGAGAGAGAGGAACTTGTGGGATTTCCTTTGCACCATCTCAGGCGTAATCTCCATGAAGGCTTGAATACATGGGCCAACTTCTCTGCTCAGCAGATCTACCATTTTCCAGCACCGAAGGGCTGGGCCCATCCTCTGCAAATTGTTTAGGGTAATACCATGCTTTATTTTCGCTACCAGTGTTTTAGGGGAACTAAAAAACCAGCCCTCTTCTTGGTTAAGCTGATTAACTTTTGATAGTACCTTCAGGGCTGTGAAGTTTTTAATGGAACATATTCACCCTAATGTTGTTCAAGGTAAGGAAGAATTTAATCTGAAGTAAAGGCTCATCGTTTAAGAGACTTTCATTGGAAATTATTGAGTATCCTCTCTATGCCATTATCTCCAGGAAAAAGTTCACTAATTTTCTCTCGCATGACTCGGACTAACCTTTACATTCATACGTACCTTTAAAGTAAATATGACTACTCACTTCAGAAACGTTTCTCGCTCATGTGAATTAGTTTGTTCGTTCTCTTAATAATTCCACTTGTCTCCCCTGCAGATGAATGTCACTGCAACCTCTGTGCTTCCATACGAAAACCTGATCTCGTCACTCACTTCAAAGATGCAATTCACTGCCAAATACCTCACCTTCATCCATCTCAATCTAAACTCAGCAAAATGACCTCTCAAAAAGTACTCTACAGAGGCACTCTTTAATCAACATCTGTTTAGAGCTTTCCCCGTTAACTTCACATAGGCAGATTGTTTTCCATAATTAGACACAGATAGGCTTTGGTATAACCAGCTGACATATAGAATACATATTCATTTCTCCCTCTGCCTTCTTGAAGGATCTGAGTAATGCAGAAGAAACACCTAGTGCATTTAATACTAGTCTCAAGAGCTTCAGACTTGTCTAAGAGAGTCACTGAAGCACTTCAGGTAAAACTCTCATCTCTTGTTAAAATGAGAGGCTTAGGACAGTGTGACACTCTTGATGAACTAAGAGGCTGTATTTAGATAAGAAATGGAGAGGAACTTGGAGCTCGTGTCGCCTTATTTTCCTTTGCTAGATGGGCTATAAGGGGCAGAAACGTTCTTTAGGGACAAGAAAATGATGACATTAATAGAGCTATCACTGCAGAGAGTTTATGGTTTTGCAGTTACAGCCCTGAACAGCTACTTGGGGCTCATTGATGCTCACTGGACTTTGCTTGATCTCTATTGTCTTAGGCCATTTGTAGAGACTCTAGTTCAGATAAACACTTAAACATATGCTTAAAGTTATTCATATGTAAAATACCCCTTAAGCTCTCTCTACTGAACATGACCTTGATCTCTTGGTGCTGCAGTTCCCCAGTGAAAAATAGAAATACGATAACAGCTTTATCAGTCTGAAAACTCCCAGCAGTCCCATGCTACTATTTCTCATGTAACATAACAAAACATATCTATAAATGTGATAGTATTTACTGGCTTGATTCTGCCCTTTCCCTTCAGTGAAATTAAATAACAGCTGACTCCAGAGGCAGGCTGATTGATTTCAGTGAAACTAATGCTACTACTCAACAAGAGTAAAGGCAGAAGTAGTGGAGTCAGGCACTGAGCAGGTTCTGTTATTCCCCTGTTACTGCCACAGAGCTCTGGTTATTTTGAGAAAGCCTGTTCATATTTTCTCTTTCAGTGTCTCCTCCTGATCTTTTCTTTTCGCCTTTTCTCAGCTTCATAGAGTAGTTTCAAAACTTATCAATTGACTGTCAGTTTTCAAATCTCCTATTTCTGGAATTTTCAGGTTCCTCAAGTGAGTGTTTAGAGCCACTGTATCTTCAAACCATCTGCTATTATAGGAGGGAAAAAAAACCACTTTAAAAAGCTGACAGCTGACTTTCAGAAGACTTTAGTAATTGCAGCCTCAGTTGAAATTTTTGAGAACTAATAGTCTGAAATGTTTTGGGAAGTCAGGGCACGGAAGGGTTCGTTTGCATTCTGCTGCCTCCAGCCCCATAATTTTCTACTGTTTTTCAACATGTTATTGTTGAAGGTATCAAAGTTTGGAGGTGATTAAAACTCAGTAGTTCATTCGGTCTTTAGCATATTGTTTTCAAACATTTCCAACAGAAGTAAATGCTTAAATCCCATTAAATTGGAGTCTAAATGCCTTAGGTTTCTTTACAAATCCTTCTGGTAGGCATCAGATATCAAACAGACAAAACAAAAAAATTAAGCTGAAGCCAGGGTATTTTTCTTTCCCTATGGGGAAAAGGGCATCCATTATGCAATGAATCTTCTTTTGTAATGGTTTGGTGGCTTTCACAAAATCCATTTTACTTCATTGTCCTTTTACTTTACATAATGTCCATAAAATGACAAAACAGAAGATGTTATTGCTGATCAGAACAATTAGCACAAAGCTCTTGAGTAGAGTAACGTTGCAAAAAAAGCAACCTTTTGGGTCAGAGCAACTTTCTCAGGAGCTGTATTCTGCATGAAGGGGTATGACTTGTCTTGCAGTTCCCCAAAGCAGTTTTCATCTGTTGTCTTCATACCAGAAAAAAAAAAGAAAAGAAAAAAGGAGCTGGTTTAGTTCCCTTCACATTGTAATACCCAGCACGTTGCAAGATACCAGAATAAGTGTTACAAGACAGGTAAAGCTTAATTCTACCATGATCCCATGGGATGTTGGAAACTCTAGTAAAATGAGATTCTATGAAATTGAAACAATTAAATAAGCTTTTTTTAACATTAGGCTGGGGAAGACCTGAAACAGGATCTGTTTGGGAGACCCTGCTCTCATATGGACGCCTCTGGATTTCAGAGAGGGGTTCCAGCCAGGTGTAGGGTTGTACCCACACGTATAAAGTTACAAGGAGGCTTAAAGGTCTTTCAGAGCAGAGAGAAAACTAATAAACCTATAGCTTATATAATCGGGGCTTACCTTGTAGCGCATAGGTCTTCCATAGGTAAATCCCTGCGGTCCAGAGGACACATTTAAGGAGGACAGCTAAGCCGATGCCTCAGTTCCCGCTGATTTTTACTGGGACTCCAACTCCCATTTATCTTTGATTATTGGCCCCTGGTTTCCAATGAATATAACCACCCTGCTTTCGTATGAACCCTGTTGTGGT
Source organism: Aptenodytes forsteri (assembly GCF_000699145.1). Taxonomy (NCBI): domain Eukaryota; kingdom Metazoa; phylum Chordata; class Aves; order Sphenisciformes; family Spheniscidae; genus Aptenodytes; species Aptenodytes forsteri. The sequence continues at coordinate 1,458,912 of NW_008795575.1, forward strand.
CACCTGTGGACTGTCCTCTTCTGCTATGTGAGCCTCATGGCAGGCTTTGAGAAGCTCTGCCCGAAGCCTAGGCACAGCGGTGACAGGAGGGAGCAAGGAGCTTTGACTGGCTTAATGCAGAAAACTCCAGGAGCATAGGTGGGAGATGCTAAAATTGTTATAGGAGGCCTTGTAATTGGAATACAGTCTGTAGATGGTTATTTCATTGGAGAGTAGTCTTTAATTAATACAGCGCCTCCAGAGAGCACTTTCTCATCTCTTTCTTCCCATCCCTCCCCTCGCATATATGTCTACACGCATTAATCAAATCACTCTTCTGTTCCGTCCATGAGTTGAACACGGGGACTGGATTTCTTGCTCACCCTTGGAGAAAGGGCCAGCTTATGCATAAGTTAAAACCAAGGTATTTGATCTGTGGAAGCCGGCTGAGCTGCGGCACTCTGCAGTGAGCAGGTCTCAGTCTCTGAAGGCTCCCTCCCTCTCTCTGTCCCTGATCCTTCATTTCCTCTGATGTCATCACTCCAAATTAAACAGAGGGGCCAGGCTAAAAAGGCAGAAATTTGTTTGGCTTTAACCTCCGGCAAGTTCGGGCCTGTTCAGACATGTCCAGGGATGTTTCAAGAAGCAGGAGTTTCTCTAGCAAATGCGCAGCGTTCCTGCCCCCCTTGCCGGCACAAAGCTGTTTGGCCTAAGTTCATTCTTCTGAAACCTCAGTATTTACACAGGCTCTGTGACTGCGATTTACTCAGGGTCCAGCTGCTGATACTTATCTTCAATTTTCTGAAGTAAAAGGTTGAAATCAAAAGCTACAGGAGAGTGCTTCTGCTTGTCATGCAATTCATATCCATCCCCTACACAGGCTCTGTGACTGCGATTTTACTCAGGGCCAGCTGCTGATACTTATCTTCAATTTTCTGAAGTAAAAGGTTGAAATCAAAAGGAGAGTGCTTCTGCTTGTCATGCAATTCATATCCATCCCCATCCCCTGGAAAGGTGTGGCTGCCATCCATGCAGGAGCAGGCCACCTCTCCCCCTGGGAAATCTTTGCACTCAAGCATTTGGGTACGGGTCTGAAGTTCTTTTCCTTAGGATCACACTTTCTGTTCAGAGAAGAATACTGCGGTCAGCACGGATGGCCAAATGTTTTATAGGAACAGTAAAGCAGTTCATAGGATGCAGAAGGACCTGAACAGTACCGAGTGCAGCTCTTCAGTGATTAGTACAAAAGGACAGTGTGAAATTAGCAAATATTTTTCATTAATATTTCTAGTAGAAGCAACAATAACTCTGTTCTAGGCCCGTAATTTTTTTTAAGAAGTCTTTCACTAACTTTCACTGAGTCTTTAACCTTGAATTTCGAAGTTGTTTGTGTTTCAGCTGGGGATGGAGAACAAGAATCATCCTCATAAGATGTATAATTTTTAGAAGTTGGAATTTCTTGAAAATGTAGAGTTTTAACCAAAAATATTGAGGGCTTTTGTCCAGAACAGGAATACCCTTATATAATAATGCTAATCTTCCAGATAAAAAAGAAATCCTATTTTCAAGTAATACACTGGAAAAAACCCCATGGTATTTTAATTAAATTAAATCACAATGAAATGCAGAAGACTTAAATAGATTGGCTGTCTAGTATAGCTGTTAATCTGTCTCATGTTCAGTGATCTGGTTCACCCTGAATAATCATAATCTATTCTGCGTATGTTGTTCCAGACCGACTACATCCCAAAATATTTTGCAGAGTTAATCAAATGCAGCCTGAAATTCAAAGAAACGGAGAACAGTTAAGATGTATATGCAAGTGATAAGTGTATTGCTTTCAGATACGGCTTGGAAATAGATAAAAAGCCTCAGATCTGTAACGGAACTTTCTCAGAGCTCCTGTAAGCATTTTCAGTAGCTCCTGTAAATGCACAGAGGATTGCAGCAATTCCAGGTGCTCTGCAGTTTGGTTTCTGTATCTGGGGTCTAGGAGTTAATAAAGGGGAGACAGAAGATGTTCCATCACCCTGCTACGGGCAAGCAAAGTTCAGTAGTCAGATTTCTTTCGTGCTTATAGGATGCAGCTTGTCTGAAGGAATTAGCAATACTGCCTTTGAAATCGGCAGTGTCTCCGTTGCCTTCACTCTAGGAACATTCATTTACACCAGTTAAGAGTTTAGGCTGAGACATCCCCAAGAGAGCTCGGCACCTAGATTTCTTTGAAAATGTGGGATCTTTTCCCAGATGCTTTTTAGAGCTTTTGTGATTGCCTGACTCTTTCCATTTCTCAAATTCCACTTTTTTTTTCCTGGCCTTCTCTGACCCAGCCTTATCCTTCTTTCCATTCTTGATGCCTCTAACCTGCTTCGGAACCATTTACCCGTTTCTCTGATCAAAGTATATTTTCGTCTGAGTTTGGGAAGAAATTCTTTTTAGTCAGCCTGTATCAGAAACACTTGGCCCTGTGCTACCAGTCCACTTTGGCATTATCATTCTTAGCCAGGTTTATTCAGATTTGCACATAAGCCTGTTTTAGGTAGGAAATCAGGCAGAAGCAAGCCTCCTGTTTCCATCCAGACACAGCATTCAGAAGCCCTCAGTTCAAATTTCAGCCATTTCTAATTAAGAGCTCATCAAACCTCATAAAACCCGCAGGGTTTCCAAGGATCTCTTGCTAATGGCTACACTTGAAAAAAAAAGTAGTTAACTTTGAGTTATTTTGCTTTCAAAGTGCACTGTGTACTTTTGTCATCATCTTCCTTTTCTTTCTGGACATCCGTGGACAAAATGTATTTGGAAATGATTTGGTCAGTTAGATGAGAAATTATTTATTGAGCACATTAGCATTTAAATTTGCTTTTCAAAATGCTTTTGGTCATCAGCTTGTATAAAGAGGCACGAGCATGCACACATAGAATCATAGAATCGTTTAGGTTGGAAAAGACCTTCAAGACCATCAGGTCCAACTGTTAACCCAGCACTGCCAAGTCCACCACTAAACCATGTCCCTAAGTGCCACATCTACAGGTCTTTTAAATACCTCTGGGGATGGTGACTCAACCACTTCCCTGGGCAGCCTGTTCCAGTGCTTGACAACCCTTTTGGTGAAGAAACTTTTCCTAATATCCAATCTAAACCTCCCCTGGCACAACTTGAGGCCATTTCCTCTCGTCCTATCGCTTGTTACTTGGGAGAAGAGACCGACACCCACCTCGCTACAACCTCCTTTCAGGTAATGGAGAAATGTTTATGCAAGTCTTCTGAGTATAGTCCAATTGAAAAAAAATTTAGTGATACTAATGGAAGAAACACCAGCTTATGGATTGATGCTATAGTCTGAAAACATACAATAAATACTGTGTACTACTCCAAATATTATCATCTTTATGACGCAAATTATAACAGTTTTGAAGAACTGGTACATAATGCATATAAAATTGACACTTGGAACTGTTGGATGACTAACCTATCTGAATGAACAGTAGCTGCCAGCTTTGCAGGTAGCACAGAATTACAGCTGTCCATGCCTTTAAAAAGCCTGAGAAGCCTGACTGTTAACGGCTGACTGCAGTGCATTACATTGGAGCCAGTGCATTATGTTCTGGGCCAGCTCAGCAGCGTTAGAAATGTATCACTTCAGATGTGCAATTTTGTTTTTAGAGAGATCCAGCCTGTCCAGGTCCCTCTGCAGAGCCTTCCTACCCTCGAGCAGATCAACGCTCCCGCCCAACTTGGTGTCGTCTGCAAACTTACTGAGGGTGCACTCGATCCCCTTGTCTTGTGTATACCGTTTACGTGATAAACTTTCTTAAAGGAAAGCAGAAGCTTTTGCACATGTATTTATATTATTTAGACTTGTTAATTTCCAAGGGAGTGTTGTCTTTTTAATGGCTTTGAGTTATTTTTGAAGCAAAGAATTGTGCATCAACTCATCTGCTCACGGTATTTGAGTTTCTAGATAATATAGATCGTGCTCTTGCATTAGTTTACCCCCCATAAATCAGTTCCTGCGTCAAAACCCCTTAAAAACATAAATGCAAACATAAAACCAACAAATGTTAGGATAGTTAGTCCATTACTTAAAAAGGAAGGAGAGGAAATAACAAATGATACAGAGAATGAAGTATTCAATGCCTTTTTTGGTTGCTTCTCCAAAAAATGGTTGATTGTGGTTGTATACTAATGCAGTAAGTTTTAACAAGGGGATCATCTAAAATAGCAAAAGACTATGCTGGCTAAAATTTAGATAATTCAGATGTTCTGCAATTCAGCAGGACCTGATGAAATTTACCCTGGAGTACTTCGGGATCTAGCTGAAACAATCCCAGAGTGAGTAGAGATTATCTTTCAGAGTTCACAGATGACCAAGGTAGAGTCAGAGGCCCAGGGAAGGGTAAACATAAGGTCTATTTTTAAATAAGAGGAAAATGAGAAGCAGAGGGATTATGGAACAGTAAAACTAACTTCAATACCCAAAAAGTTTCTAGAATTAGCTATTACAAGCACTCAGAGAATAAGAAGTTAATAAGAAACAGCAAATATGGATTTGTCAAGAGCAAATCACGTCAAACCAGTACAATTTCTTTGCAGGGTGGATGAACTAGTAAATAAAAACTGAGAAGTGGATATGATGTTTGTTGATTTTTAAGGCTTTGAATGCTGTCATTCATGGCATCCTCATAGTCAAAGTAAAGTAATGTGCTCCATTTCAAATTGCCATATTGTGGGGGCACAAGTCCTCATAGTCAAAGTAATGTGCTCTATTTCAAATTGCCATATTGTGGGGGCACAACTAGTTGTAAATCAAGGCTCAAAAAACAGATACGGATAGTTTCCTGTCAGGATGGGAGGGCATGTCAAATGAGGTCCCTCAAGGGTCTGCCCTGGGTCGGGAAGCGCTCAGTACTGTAGTGACTGTCTTGCATGATGCTATAAAGTGCATACTAATAAAATTTTCTGAGGTCATGTTGGATGGGATTGCAGCATTTTGGAAAGGTGAATGATTTTTATACCTGGTTATATGAAATTAGCAACTTGAAATGTGATAAAAACAAATCATTAATGGTTAATGAAATAAACGCAAGTACAGAATAGACTGCAAAACAGAAAATACTTAGCAAGAGAAGCAGTATTTAAAAATTAAGACAATTAAGGATGCAGACTGCTGGAAAATCATAAAGTGACTATGAGATAACATCATAAAATTGCTTCAGGAAAGACAACTTGTGCAACGGAGAGTTTTAGTGGGACTTGTGGGTAAAAGACAAGGGGGAAATTTTGCTTTTCAGGCAACCTTCGAAGAGCCTTGGCTGCGTTGCGCTTTGGTTGTGCAGTTCAAGAAAAATCTTGACAAATTGGAGAGGGACTAAAGGAGAGCCATAGGAATGATAAGAGGTTTGGAAAATGCAACCTATGAGGAAAGATTGAAAGAATTGGATTTGTTTAGTCTAGAGAAGGGAAGACTGACAGGACGTGATAACATTCCTCCAATATGTAAAACATTGCTAGAAAGAGAATGGTGATGAATTGTTCTTCATAGCAGCAACGAGTAGGAGAAAAATAATTGACGTAATTTTTAGCAGAAAGGGTTTAGTTTAGATATTAGAAAAAGCTTTCTAGCTTCAAGGATAGTTTAGTACTAAAATAAGCTGTGTGAGAAGATTACTGGATCTGCTTCTTTGGAGGTCTTTAAAAACAAGTTAGTCATCTGTCAGGGATGGTCTAGGAGTATTTTGTATTGCCCTCTGTATGAGGGAACAGGCTAGACTTTGGGTGTCTTGTGGCTTTTATATCTTAGCTTGTAATTGTAAGTGCATTTAAAGATTAGATTGAATAAAATATTAGGAACTTGCAAGTAAGTGGAGTGTTGATCATTTGTCTGTTCTGTTTTTCAGAGGCATGAGGCTGTAGAAGCATCTGAATTCTTATAATCATGAAAGATTTTATTCATCCAACACTCGTGCAAGGTAAGTGACTATTACATTTCTTACAGTAGGTGAGGAACAAGGTAGATTAAATAGTTTCATCAAGGCTATTCTATATTATATAAACTAAAAGCTCCAGGCCAGGTGCCCTTTCAACTGAAATATCCTTCAGGTTTTGCGAGAAGCATTGTCCCTGTCTCATCTCTGGCTATTTGGACAGTAGACAATTGGGAATAGTTGTTCTGTATGATCGTAGTCTTCCTCAGCAGTTGTGCTGTGGTTCTCATACATTTCTCTACCTTTGTTTTACTTTTCTTCTTCATAGTGCTGTGGTTAGTAATTAATGTGCTTAGGTTTTTACGTGGCTTAATTTGTTATTTACAGTTGACTGTGAGATAACTGAGATGGAGTGGAAGTAGTACTGGTACGTATACAACTTTCCATTCCCAAGCTCACCACTAACAGGCGAACACTGCTGCCTGGAAACCGAGTCCTCTTGTTTTAAATCACAGATGACTTTTTGATACAAAGGTCAAGGGACGCTGGGGTTTTCAAAGTGCCTAAGAGGTCCAGACACCTACAGCTTCCCGAGACTGATGAGCATCTCATTGCTGAAACAAGGATAATTTAGGATGTAATTCCGTCTTCCCTTTTTCTTTCTGGCGTTGTGACTAGAAGGACATATACGTTATCATATGCTATTTGTTTTTCATGCATGAACCTGGAAGTGTAGAAGGGACGTAAAGGGTAGTGTAAGCACAGTTGTTGCACACAGGTTTTGAGTAAATGGAAGTTGGCCTCTGGAAAGGCCAAATACCTAAAATTTTAATTTTCATTACACTGTTTAGAAAACAAACAAACAAACAACCCCCTCCCCCAAAAAAACCCAACAAAACACACTTCTGCCTTTTCAACCTGAAATGCTTTTGTAGTGTTTCCTCAGGACTGGTCTGTGCTGACTTCATAGGGAGGCTCTGCCAGGTGAGGTCCAGCCGAGCAGGGGCTGGCAGTCCAGCATCATGTTATCCCACTCTGAACTGCCTTTCTCCAGGGATCTCGTGGCCTCTGTGAAGCCCAGCTCGTCCAATTACAGGAAACTGAGACACAACGAGGCTACCAACACCACCAAATGCCCACAGTCATTTTGGCACAGCAGTGTGGGGAAGCTGGATACCCGTACATCGGCAGTTAAGTAATTTTGTTAGAGATCACCCTAATGACAAGTTGAGAGAAGAAGCGGAGGTTGGCAGCTTTTCTGCCTTCACAGCACCCTGTCTTCCGTTACACGATGTTGCTTTGTGTGTCTGAACAGCAGGAAGCAATTGTCCAAGTAACAAGAGCTGAGTCCTCACCACTGATGTGTGTGTTCAGCGTTGGGATTGCCGGTTTTCATGCCTTGGGAGTTGAGATGCAGGATTAGGTAGCCTGATGGTAGGTTTGAGGGAGGTTGCGCAGTGTAGCTGGCTGCCCCAGCACATGACCCTCACTAGGGCTGGACCAGCACGATCCAGACGGGACAATTTCCAGCTGCACCGACCGGTTCCCAAATTCCAGTTTTAAACCTGGGACCAAACAAAGCGATATCCAGAAGGTCTCTTGTTTGGGGGGTGTGTGTGTTCATGTGCGTTGTTTTGCTACACAGCTGCATCATCCCAGAATAAACTACTGAACTACAGACAGGGACTGTATTTACCAAGGAGACCTCCGTATCTCTGAATTGGTGCTTACAAGCAGCAAACCTCTGTAAAACCCCACCTTCACACTTTGCCTGGGGAACACAACAGGTTAAAAGCCAAAGCTGTGTGTTACTTTCCTGCAGTGAATTTACTTCTTTTCTGATAAAGATAACAGGCGAGATGTTCCCCCACCCCCCCCACCTTTTCCTTTCCACTTTCCTGCTGAATTTACTTCTTTTCTGATAAAGATAACAGGCGAGATGTTCCCCCACCCCCCCCACCTCTCTCACCCAGGTCACCCCACTTGCTGTTTGCAGCTCCTGATGCTCTGATGCTGACACCATTTCTTCTGCACTTATTATAAGTGGGGGAGATTTCTTGAACCAGGGGCCTCCTGCTTAATGCACTAAGGATTCAGTCAGGCCAAAAATGCCTGTAGCATATGGGGAGGGAAAGGGCCAGCAGTGAGCAAGCTTGGACAGATGTGCTATAGAGGGAGCGTGGTGTTAGTGGGGGCGGAGAAAGCTCTCCCCCCCCAGCCGTTTCGGAGGGTGGCCAATCAGGAGAAACGGACCCTTTTTAGGACCCCAACAGTTAGGGAGAGCCCCTGAGGCATTTTTGGCCAGGAGGTTGTGCACACACACACGCGCGCACACACACACGGAACAGTTCAGCAGCAGTCCAATCCCCAGTGACATGGAGCTTTTTCTTAATTCAGAGCATATTTTAGGCTTCAGTTTAAGGGGGGAAAAAAAACCAACACCAAAAACCAACCCATAAACCATAAAGAATCTATTGTAACAATTGTAAGGGGAAAAAATAGAATGTGGCTGCAGCCGAAGTTGTTAGGGAGGAGATGTAGGGGAGAGATGAAAAATAAAAGAAACAATTACCATTTTCCTCACTGGCCTCAGCGCCGCCTGGGAAAATATAGACCTGTGCAGGCACTTTCCAAAAAAAACCAGAGAGGTGTCTCCCCCAGAAACACTGCTGCCCTCAGGTGAGCTTCTGGTTGAACTGGGCTTCGTGATAGATGCAGCTCTGCTCATTCACTCTTATTTGCACGGCAGCATCTCTTGTGTTTCTTAGTGTTGTTTTTCAAATAGAAGCTTAAAGCCGGGTGATCAGTAGTTTATCTTCTTGTTTGTTTGTTCTTACTCAGCACCTTCATTTGGGGATCTCAAAGCACATTTGAAGCAAGAGGCTCACAAGCTTTCTGGTGAAGTGAGGCCATCTGATGAGACTCCTCTCCATAGATGCAGAAACAGCCTCTTCAAAGTGTTCAAGTGCTTTTTAAAGGGTGCCTGGCAGGACTGGGAATGGCACCTACATAACCCCAATCCTCCTGCGTAGAATCTCTCTACAGTGTGATCTTTCCTGACAACAATTTTTTTGTTTTGTTAGCAATTAGGAATTACATGCCTGGACATGGGCATCCTATACAAAGAGCAACTGAGTTGGTCCCTGCCCCAGATACCTTCCAGTCTTTGTTCTTGGGGATGATTTTCCTCTAAGGGCAATTTAAATGCACAAAACTCTTAGCACAGCTTGTTCATTACTGCGAAGGACCTGCAGTGCAGGACGCGTCTCCTCAGTTAACATCTGTTTTTTTGACCAAATTGCTTCAGTTTCTGCATGGGCCCACAGCTGATATAAAATGCTGAGAAATTATGACTATTTTTATTGTTTGGGTGTTTTGATATTTTTATTTTTTTCTTAAACCTGCAGTTCATTTTGGCATACTGAGCTGGATTTACTTACAATTGTACCCAGGCAATTATGATGTTAAAAAAAATTACTCCCAACTTACCCCAGTGCAGGGAGGTAAAAAAAGAGGGGAGGTGTGTGTGTCTCAGGAGGGGATCTTTGGCATCAGACCAACAGGAGCAACCGGCATTCGGAGAGAAAAGATGCATATGCACATTAGGAGGCAACATCTGGTCCTAAGGCCGCGTGTTCAAATGCTGGCCTTGAGTCTGCTGCCACAGAAGAGAAACGCTGCTGCTGCACCGTCATTCTGCGTTTGGCAATGGGTCTCTGTGTGCAAAGGCGTTCAGGGTGAGCGAGGTGTCTGTGCAGGAGGTTTAGGTGCTCTGGCCCAGATTTTTAGTTGTTTTTCTCTGTCAGGTAAGTCGAGAAGAAAGAAAGCAGGCAAACAAAGTCCTATTTCGGAAGGGAGCTGGGCACCTGAGGTATTTCTGTCACCCTGTTTTTAAATGTTCCTTATGCACTTAAAAGCTTAAGGGCCTGTGTAAGTGATTCTTTGACTGCTGTCTGGGCACTAATTCCAATTCAAATCAGTGAGAAATCAATAGGAGTTAGATGCCTGGAAATTGCTCTCCTAGTGAGGACTTGAAAGGGCGGGTGGAGCAATGCTTGTGTGTCTTTGACAATGAAGAAGCACTCTGTCACCCGGCATTAATTGTCCCATCAGCCCTACAGCTCTGTTCCAAGGAGTTCCTGCTGTGGTTATTTCTGAGCATATTTTACTGCTTTGCTGCTCCAGGTCTGTATCTAGTGCTCGCCGGGATTGTCCAAGGCAGATAGGAAGACTTTGCACTAAAAGCAGTAGCAGCAGTTTCCTTGGCTTTCGTGGCAGCCTTTGGGGAATCTAATACTGGTTGTATCATCTGCAGTTAAACTTTGGACCTGATGGCCCTGATTTAGGAATCTAGATTCAGCTTTGTGTCACCTAAGACAATAAAATGCCTGGCAGCCTTGAAGACTAATTATTGAGATTAAAAGGAGCCAATGTGTCTTGCTGCCTTTTCTAGGGGATGCAAGACATGCAACCTCAAAAGAAAACATGATTTATTGTCCGAGTTTCTCTAGTGAATTTGGAAAGCCTGAACGTGGGACAGAAAGAAACCAAAGTACAAGGACAGGGGATCTCTTTTCCTTGTCCCTTACTTGATACTATAGAATGAATTGTTAATTTTTATACTCTGCATTTCCTGACACCTTTGGGTATATTACGCTTCTTTGTGTAACTCCCGTTGGACCAAACCTGGATTACCTGCCAGACCTCCTCGGTTTAGATGTAATTCTGTGTTGGGTTTGTAGTATTATGCTGAACTCTAACTCTTGTTTTGCTTCAGCCCTACCTTCCACTCACGCACAGAAATCCTGATCATAAAGTGAGCAGGGCTGCAAGCTGAATCCATCTGGGCGATGCTGCTGGATGGAAAGGTCGAATGTGCGCTGCAGGTAGAGGGGAGGCAACGCGGTGGGGGAAAAAACAAATTAGAAGACTGCCAGCATCTTTTAGTCCCATTGCCTTGTGCTGACAGGATGTTATTGCGCAGTGCGGCCATCCTCACCTGAGGACCTCAGCGTGACCTAACTGTAGTAGAGACCAGTTTGTAAGGAAATGGTGCTTCTGCTCTCCATCAGTCCGCAGCTTGTGCTCCAGGCCCACTTCTTCGGTGGGGACAAAAGCCGAGCACACCGCTGCTGCTGGCCCGGGGCCTCAGCTCTTGGAGGCTGTGGTCACAGCACTCTCTACAAGAGTATCTCCATTTTCTTGGCCAAATAACTACGCGGGTAACTCCATACTTCCTTGCTAAATTCCTTTTGGAGTTTTAATTTGATTTGAGTCTGTTCCTTGTGCGGCATAAAGTTTTACTTTGTCTTGACTAGCACTTGCTGTAGATGCGTTTTTTCCCCGATAGTGGTAAAAGCCTGAGTCTGAAAAGTGAGAGCTTTTGGGAAGGTGTTGCAGAACGTTACCTTTTCCCCAGTGCTCTTAATTTTCATCCACTGTCAGGGAAGGGGATGGTGAGTAGACTAAATAGGCCCAAAGGAGTTTAGAAAATGCAAAAGGAGTTTAAAAGCCAATGCTTTTGCAGGTTAAGGGATGAATTTGGGATCCTCTGGGTTTCCAGATATCTGGATATGCTGGTGTAATCAAAGAACTGTAAGTTCAAGTGAGTGTTTACAGGCTCCCAAATTCAGTTAATTTATGACATGTTTAATATGTTTTTACAAATGTTTGCTGTACTGAAGTAGTGACGATGCTTTATTTGGTCAGTAAAATTCCATCCTGCCTGCAGTACGCAAAGACCTGAATGTCACAAGGATGTTCTGTGTCTAAGGAAAAATATTCACTCTCATTTTAAACAGATATTCCAAATTCTTCTTTTTTTAATAGAAACTTAAACTTGTCACTGAAACCAGGACTTTCCAGTTCTTACTAACATTAGGGGATATTTCTGGTTTTTCTGGTTTCCACTCTTCCTCTTTTCCTTTTTTTTCCTTTTTTTTTTTTTTCACCCTATTTCTTCAGCATAACAAGATTGGAAATTAGTGCTGGCTTGAGGCCATGGCTGCATCTACAAGGCCATTTAAAGTTATTGCTCTCTACTCCCTCTGGGCCAGTAGGAAGTTCAGCTGTGATCAAAGAGGAAAAAACCACCCCAAAATGCTAGAAATAATAATTAAAAAAAAAAAAACAAACAACAGAAGAATATGGAGTTGCTTTTATGCACTCTGAGTTTTGGGTGAAAAGAATTGTGAAAGCAGCTAGAAATAGTGAAAAGCAGCTTTCTGCGGTGAGGTGCTGGGATTGCTCTGGTGAGATTTCTGGTCACAACCAGAAGGGAGAGTCTGTTTTACTTTGGACTGAGTTTCGGCTTTCGGCCTCTGACTTTTACATAGGTCTAATCAGGAATAGTTCTACTGAAGCTGGTGGGGTTCAGCTGCTGTGCAGTTGAAGTGAGGGAAAGCTCTGAGCATCCGAGCCGGTGGGAAAGGATTTGCAGCTTCATTCCCATTCTAGTTCTGAATTTTGCAAATCATCTTATGCAGGAACCTGACCTGAGGCAAGCCTTTTATTTTAGCAGCATGGCTTGGACTAGGATTTGGGAAGGTAGACCTAAGATCGGTTCGCATGGGCTAGAATTTTAGTGAAAGAACCTGCCTTCTTAGAAAATATCCTCTCTTGTCAATAGAAGACTTTTTGGCTGCAAACAGGGAGCTGAAGATGAAGAACTGGCCTGTACATGTTCACACAGATAACCTTTTTGCATGTACAAGTTGGTGGCTTTTCAAACAGTTTGTGTACGCACCTGAAAGCATCGGGCTTGGTCTAGTGGGTATGAAAAAAACCAGATCCTGGCTTACATGAGTGAATGGCTACCCCTAAGCCCTCACTCTCTTTTTTTGCCTGAAGTTGAATGACCTGGTCCTGTGAAATCTATCCCCACAAGCTTTCTTTTCACTTTTGTACAGCAGCAGCCGCTGAGCTGCTAGTTCTTCTTGGGATACAAGTGGAGTTTTTGTCTTTGCAGACAGGAGGAGTTTTCTAGGAGGGAATGAAGGGAAACCTCAAACATTCACTTTCAGTGAAAAGGTGAAGGAATTTTCAGAGGCTTTGTATGAAGAGGGAGAGGTGTTTAATGGATTTAGACGTTCTCCCAGCACCAAATATACAAACCATGTCCCAGATCCATGCAACAGGTTGTGGGGCAGGGAAGTGATGAAACTTTTAAAGAAATGAGTCGTCAGAATGCTTTGGGTCCGCCTGATGTTTTCCGACTCATAGTAGCTCTGGATTTTTATTCCTTTGAAAATTTCAACTTTCCACTCAACTCTAAAATTATTAAATCCAGTCATTGATGGAGCTGTGGTCCTACTTGCTGTTGCCTGTCCCAAAAGGCTCCACAGTTGAAAAGCAGCTCAGGACAATATGTGATGATTTGGTAGTACCAAAATAATACCAAATCATCACATATTGCCCTGAGCTGCTGTTATTTAAATCACAGAACCTCCCTAGACTCCGACCTTGATGAGGATCTCATTCTTGATGCTATGCACATGAAGTAGATGTTCCTTCTTGCCCCCAAAATTTACAGTCAATATAGGTGAGGCAAAGAGAGCCTTACATCCTTGGTTAACAGCAAATTCATACTGTTCTTCTTTAAGACCACTTATCCTACAGCTCAGTTCAGTGCCACATCCATTTCTCAGATTATTTTAAATAAATGCAGGCCCTCTCTTTACTGAACAGAGGTTTTGCCATAAGTTTTCAAACTTAGGAGAATTCTTTAAATTTCCACCCTTGGGTTTCCTGTTTCTCCCTTGGTTGTTGGTTGGCAGATCCTGCGTAAGAAACTCCTTATTTTCCTGTTTGTCACAATGGGTTAAAAAATAAATAGCAGCATGTGTTCTGGGGTGCCAAACTTTTTCTTCTGCTCCCTCTCCTTTTGATTTAAAAGCTTTGTTTATCTCTCTGTAAAGTCACTGGCAGGCCATAAAGAGATATATTGCCTTGGTGCAGACAGCACAGACTCTGCTCCTGGGAAAGCAATGGACTGTGAAGTTGAGTGTGTGCGTGTGTGGGCCCGCTCGTAATTCAGGAAGGGTTCTCTTTTGGGAAGCTCCCAATGGACACTGCCTGCAGCCGCTTGCGGCTCCTTGTAGGAGAAGCGTGCATGTATCCAGGAGGGTTGGTCAGGCTCACTGCTTTTGATGTTCTCATAAAGCCATCACTCCAAAGCTTGGAATCACAAGGCTATTGAACTCAGTCATAATAGAGTGGATAAAGTACACCCAATGGCTTTATTTTATTTTATTTTTATTTTTTGCTAGAGAAATAATGTCATGTCAGAGCCCAGCTTGCTTGGGCACTCCCTGTTTAGCCAGCATTGAGTAGTGAGATTCAACATCAGCGTTACTGCTTTGCTTCGCAGACACTGCCATCAGTTGAACCTGCAAGTGTACATTCCTTTACAGGAGCTGTACTCTGTTGTGTGTTTGCAAACTGTGTGTTCCCCCAGGCACGTCCTCAGCCGCTCCCGCGGGTGCTCCCGCCAGTGTGGGGGAACAGTGCTCTTGGCTGGGATGAAAGGTAGGGCGTTTTAGTAGGAGAGATGGAATAGGTGAATTACTTCTGTCTGGCGTTTAGACTGCAGAAACTGCTTATTTAGCTGAGCAGAGGACACTTGGGTTTAATTTTCAGTGGAATTGACTTGTAATGTCCTTTTTGCTTATCACCAGAGGAGGAATCTACTGAAAAAGAGGGCAGAGCACCAAACGCAGCTGAATCACTGCCAGCAGAAAGGTTATTGATTCCCTGCAAGAGGAGATAGGAAGCTGCCTCTTTCCTCTTTTAACAGCAAGTCATGCTTTGTGGGAATCCCCTACCTGGAATCACGGATTTCCAAAGATCTGAGTCTTAGTCTTGAGAAAGGGAATTGGGAAGCAGCAGGACCCCTCTTTTGGAGAATTTCCTCCCCGCGGAGGATTAGCATGAGAACGACAGATCATTTCAATCCCACTGCCTTTCTCAATACATTAAGTGACACATAGCCTAGAGGAGGCCCCTGAAGATTAATGCTTTCCACAGATTCAGTTTATCTTTGGAAACTCTACCAACATATGCAGAACATGGGCCCTCGTCCTGCCACCTCCTCATCCCCGACAGGCTGTACCCACCCTGTTTTTCCTTGTGGCTGACACAAAAGGGGTTCCAGACTCGCTGTGTCTTCTGCAACTCTGGGTGGCTGTGCTTAAAAGGCTGTTAATCACAGCCTCCCCATAAGCTTGTTTGCCTGGGGAGAAATCATTAGTACCTTTTTTACAGTGAGGGTAAATCTGAGAATTGCCTGAAAATCTGCAGGAAATTACTTTTCAAGTGACCGATGAGATGACCTCTAATTTCCTAATGATCTAGGAAGAGTTCAAGTCCAAGTGCTTGTATATGCAGAATGCCAAATTTATATATACAAAGCATCATAATTACTGTCATGGAGATTTACAGCGCTTTACAAATCATTAATAATCATAATAATAATATTTACCATAACTCTTTCTGGCAGATTAATTGCAATTCTCTTTGACCATCCTTGAACTACTTTTCTTACAACATCTTTCCCATTGGCATGAAAATGAAGTACACAAACCATAATTTATTGACATAAAGGGTGGCTTTATTTGCATGTGTGTGTTTGAGACAAAACCAGATATTTGCTATTGAAGTGAAAGCCTAAGCATCAATGAATCAGCAGGTCTCTTAAGACAGTGCTGCGTATTGCTACATTTCCATATGGCATTAGCAGGGGATGTGCTCTTAAATGTTTGTGACAGGCAGGTGTGATTCTTAGTGCTCAGTTAAGGTACCATTTGCAGTAATAAGTGTATACAAGACATACACAGTCATTTGCATGAGAATCTTTTAGGTCTTTCATGCCTGTTTGGGGGTGGAATATCCACGGATGATAAATGTCAAGTTAGGCTACACTGACGTATAGTTGATGGACTGAGGTGATAGAAATTTCTCATTCTTCTAAATACCATCAAAATTATGAGATTTGGAGAAAGGAAAAAAGTAAGAAAATGGTTTTCCCACTTCCTCTGCTTTCCTCCTACTCAGTATACAAAGTTTGCAAGCAATTTCAGATGGGATGGAAAATAAATGTCGGCATGCAATGGTATTTTTTAGCTTGAAATTTTGTATGTTGGTATATTTTCTTATATTTCCTTGTATTTTTATAAGATAAAAGTCTTTATAAGCTATTTTATTGCAGCAGTTTAATGAATTTTCCTGCCATTTTTTGACAGCATGTACTATTCCTGCCAATGCCATGGGTATTGTTTCTCTTCTATGAATTATTCTATCTAGGTCTGGTTTTATCCATTACTAGAAATCTGGTATTAATAGACCTTTATCCTACGGCAGATTCATTAATTTGAAAAGGCAGTTAAATTATTGTTTATGGTTTTTGACATTGTTCTGTTATCTATTAAAGAAAAAAAAAGTCAGGCAATATTAACATTTTGTATCTTAGTTTCATGCTTCTCTTTGTTTATTCCTCCAAAGCACATTTTGGGTGTGAAATGATCATTCCACTTGCTGTGGTAGCACAGCTGTGGGGTAGAAGAAATAATTTGCTTAATTGTTTACAGGAATATTACCCACTGATTAACGGTTAAAAAAAGTCTGGCTCTAAGATGTCCCAATCACTCACATCCCTGGTTGAACTCACAGGGAGCTGGGAGTAGCATGTGTGAGTCAAAGTTGCAAAAACGTGTAACCTTGTATTGAAATACCGCTTCAAATATATTATACAGTGATTTAATCATTTGTCAGACCAACACAATCTTTAACTGCATTCAGTGTTCCAGCATCAGACTCCCGACTGACGTATAACAACCCGGATATTAGGAAAACTTCTACAGGATGACAGACAGAAATCTCAGACACCCCTAACCTCAGCTCTGTCTCATCAAACTTTCATCTCTGTGAGACAATTACAAAAGCTCATGTGTTATAATGCAAAACGTTGAACTATTAGTGCCTGCTGACATGGAGAAAAATGGTAGTAGTATTTCTCTCCCACTTGCCTGTCCTTCAATTTAATTTTATAGTGGGTATCTCATAATTTTTTTAAGTTTCCAAAAAAAGACTTAAAGAATCTTTTCTAAAAGAAAGTGCCAAGCAAGCTAAATGTAGAAGTTGCTGCCAATTCCGCCTTTAATACTTTTAAAACAAATACAAATGTACAGGCACACTTGTACCAAAGCTGTGTGCCAAAGGCCATCAGAACTAAAATCATGTTTTAGAATATATATGTATAAAGTGGGGTCTGATGATTCACATAATTTGATGCCTGGAGACAGAACACATTTACATGATGTTCTTTAATCTATTTCTAATTTATATGATGTTCCTCGGTCTAATCTGTTGGTTGTCCGTTGCGTGTGTCCAGCAATAGATGGTGTGTGTTTGTGTGAGACACGATGGCTCGCCTAACAAGGACTGTTCTATGTTTATTCATATATTCTCCGTTCAGTGTAATTCCAGAGAGATAATTACCCATGAACACGTTCTCCTTTCTCAAGCAAATGAAAGGGTTTCCCATATGGCACGTCCTCCTGAGACCACAAGGAGTTTTCTGAGAATCTGCAACAGTTCAGGTACAAGGAGACTCCCAGCTTAGCTGTAACCTTTGAGGTCCTTCCTATTTTCATACCGACACCTACGTCATCAATCCCATTACAGAAAAATTCCTCTAATTGGAAAACCCTGCTGGTGGAAAACCTGTCCTCATGCTATGAAAAGTAAGAGGTACCATGGGGATGTTTTTGTTGTTAGTGAATCATATCTGGTAGGAGTTGTTTCTTTTTCTTGTGCCACACCTCCAGCCCGCTCCGAGCCGTCCAGTCAATTGCTTTGGCTGAAACAGCCCGTGGAAGTATAGCGTACAGTAATTGCTTCATTGTGTTGCTTTAAGAGGAAAGGAAAATAGCTATTACTGTGAGCAAGTGCTTCTGCTTTTTTTTCCCCTATTGCTGTTGTGTGTTTTGGTTACGAAACGTATCCTATTCTGAAACTGGTTTTTCGAGACTTTCTGTTGTTCAGGTGGAAGGCTGAGAATGGGCATCTGTTGGTAACGCAGCCGCTGGTAAAGGGAGAAAACACTGGTTTAGACAAATACTCTTCATTTATAAAAAGGGAGTGAAACTATTACTGATTAATATTTCGTCCTGATCTCTTTATGGAAGGTAACAAAACAGCATAGTTTTATTCCTGGAAAGCATGCTGAGGCTAGGCTTGATGCCTATGTACTTTCATCTCCTCTTCAGTTACATAGAAGTTAATGGAGAGTTGACTTTTAAAATTACTGTACTTACTTGTTTACCAATTTGGCTATAGATGTAAATATGGAATTTAATGGTCAGTCAGTGGCTGAGATAAAGCTCTATAAATTCAGCCTGTAAAGAAGCTGTTCTTCCGTAAGGCTATTCTGAGAAAAACAAACAAAAAAAGCCCAGCTCCAGTAAACTGAGATCAGACCTATTACTGGAGATATCTAGAAATTTATGACTGGAAAAGGTATTAGGTTGCGACCTGATGGTCTCCTGCTGCTGAGGCTCCAATGGTGATTAGGAAGAAGTGATTTCATCGCCATATGAAGGCTGCTGCCCTCATCCCTGTTTTTTTTCTCATTGAGAAGCTGAACGTGGTATTCAGGACTAAGAGGAAAAAATGCCTCCCCACACATACACACAAAGCGTTATCACTGCCAGCTCCTCGTCTTCAAAGACCCCTGGCTGAAGGTCTGTGTGACTAAGTCCACTTAATTCCCCACCTAAGAGAAAAAAGTAGAGTTCAGAAGTTCAAGGAACTCTTGCTAACCACATGCTTGTGGTTGTCTGGGCTGCAGGGTAAAGGGCTAGGCTGAATCGCTCAGTGTTTCGGACCTGGTCACAGTCATGTAATGTCGTCTTTCGAGGCAATGAATGGCCAAAAAGGTGGAAGGTGTCACACGCTGCTGGTGGGACCTGAGCGCTCTTGGAAATGTAGCCTTAGATGTCACCTTCGGACCTGTTTGATAGGAAGTATCTGGAAGTCTAATCCCAAGTTCTGGGAATGTTTAGCATAAGATTGTGTAATCATGGCCTTGACAGGCTCATACATAACCCTGTAGAGCATCCCCCTTTCCTCCCAACTTGTGTAACTGTTAATAGTAGTAGTCTCCTATGAAGCTTAAAGTACATAGAGCATTTAAAGCTTGTAACGTTTATAGATTGCTACAGTAGCAGGAGAATCAAGCTAATGAAAGGATTGGGTGGGTGCCCTGAATTAATACGACCATAATCTAATTCATTTTAACTTCTTTTTTGCTGCGTATAAAACCTTCCTCTCTCCTCCAGCAGCGCACTTAGGGCCCAATTCACAGGCTCGTGGCAGATAATGGGAAGGTTCCCGCACAGTGGGGCTGAGAGTCAGGTTTTGAACAGGAGGCCCTTGGCAAGGGCAGAGTAGCGATGGCAGAGGTGGCAGAAGTCTTCTGTGGAGGGCAACTGGAGGTCTAGGAAAGGGGAATTCAGAGTCTGAGGAATGAATAGGAGAATCGGAGCCAGGAGGTGTAGATAAAGCAGTGAGTTTTGAAGCAGGCTCTCTGCTGTAATTTGAAATAGAGATACTTTTTTTTTTTTATATAGTATAGAGCCTACTTGCACCCAGAGATTGTCTTATAGGCTGCTCCATTCCATTTATGACCATATAGCATTTTACCCTCCCTTCTCTGCCCTTGTCTATTCCCTGGAGAAATTGTTTGGAGAATACTAGTTATAACTCTAAGTGCAGTGAAATGTATTTGATTGTGCTGTCTACTTTTGTTCTTTGTTTCATCTCCATCCCCCATCTGTTTTGTTTGTTTCAGCCAAAAAAGAAGGATTATTGAGTACTCTGTAGATCATCCCTTGGAAGCTTGGAGGGCGGGGAGTGAGGTTGGGACCTGCAGGCAGTCAGGTTGAGGAGCTGGAGGGGAAAGCAGGGATTTTGAGAGTGAGCAAGGCACTGTGGACTGTTCTGACAGATTTAGTTGAACTGTGTTGCTGGATCACCGAGTCCAAGAAAATATTACAGCACATGTCCATGTAACAGCCAGTTTATACTTATGACCTTTTCATATTCTTCTCAGAAGCTATGTATGACACTGTTTTTTGTGTATGAACTTTGACAGCCCTTCCTATCTACTAGAGAGCTAGGGAAAATAGTAATATAATAATAATAATATAATAACATAATAAAGGACTACAAAATTCTTTTTCTTAAACCTGAATCCATGTATACCGTGCAAGGGTTTCAGTAGCTTCTGAGCGCTCATAAGCTAAGGGCTGGGCCTGTTCTAGGATGTGGAAAATTCAGTGAAAAACAAGGCATTAAAGAAAGTAACAGCTGGACACGATTGAATGGGGAGCACTGTTCTTCATGGACCTGTCCTGAACTCATGCCCCAGCACAGTTTGAGGACTGGTGTTGTGCTTGGAGTAAACCTGAAACCAAAGCTGAAGCCACTTGTGCTCATTAAAGAATCCATGGCAGCTTTTGCTGTGCTGGATGAGCAACACCTTGCCCTGGTCAGACACTTGAACTCAAGTGAGTCTCTTCTATGTGTTGATTGTGGCTATTTATAACACCTTATTTAGGAGGCTCTCTCCATCACTTTCTTTCTCCATTGAGTCAATGAAGGGACAGTACATCTAAGTTAAGTTTCTTCTCTTACTTGCCTTCTGGAAGTATGTTTTTTCCCCCCCCTCACTAAGTATATAAGAAGTCTAGAGAGATTACTCTTACAATGTAGGCTAAGATAGGTATCTAAAAGTAAGTGGTGTTTACACCCCTGTTCTCTAAGTGTGTCCTGCATCCTCATTCAGATAAGGTATGCCTTGTCCCTTCCTCCTAAATTGCTATGTCACGTTAAAGCATTTCCAAGGTGGCTGCACATCTGTCATGATCCCGTGTGCTTCTGTGAATATCCAGATGTGTATGGGGGTGATAAAATCTATTTTATCTGAAGGGACTTGCAAGCAGTAAAATACTGCCTTAATTAAAAGAAATGCTTGCAAGGATTTGTGCATATTAAAGGATGAAGAAATACATGCAGTTGAAGAAAATCCTGGTTCCCCCCCAGGTGATACAATTAGCAACCACTACCTGGAGACTTAGGGCTGGATTGAAGTTTAAGTGGATGAATGCAGAACTGTGCTACCCAGAGCTCCTGCTCCCGACAAGGTGAGATCTGGATGATGGGTTCTGCAGGAATGGAGGTGTTCCCCTGCAAGCAAGGACACTACAGGCATACAATTCTCTGCAGCTTCTCCCTTGCCAGGCTCCATCTGCTCTGTCCTGGATCCCACTGTGAGGCATATGTAACAGATAGCATCGACATTTCTTGGAGGGCTCTGTGTGCTGCCTCTGGTGCTGGTTGTCCTGCTGTCAGCCATCCTGCAGAGCTGTGGTGCTCAAACACACATCCGCCTGGTTGAAAGGGATGTGGTCCAGCCCTTCGGGTCTAGGATGCAAGCAGTGAATACCCCCAGTTAGCATTTGCTTTGTTTATCCCTTGCATAATCCTACAGATAATGCAGAGACCTGACTTGGTGTCTACTGGGGAGAGGAAACCACAGCTCTCAAAAGGGTGGTGTCAGGATTCATGGGATAGTCACCATAAAAACACAACATGGTATGATGAAATATGCCCAAACTAGGTTGAAACCTGCTCACGTTCCTTGTGGAAGAGCCATAATACAGAGTCTTCCCTTAAACAAAATATCTGCAGGCAAAGCCTACCCTGAGGAGCACCTGCAGGGCCAGGCCTGTACTTTCCAAGCCGTTTCAGGATGCATGGCGGAGCAAAGCTGGTCAGCCTGCAAATGCAATTATTTGTTTATTTACACAGAAACTCCCTCCTGTTCCTTGCAGAGGCCTGAAGCTGGAGCTTCACTGGGGAGTGTGCGTGCTGGTTTGGGCAGGAAGCATGGCAACGGGGGTCACCCGACCTGGTTGAAAGACAGCTCCTCTGACTCGTCAGCTGAAAGCAAAATGAGCTGTATATATTTAAAGCAAAGCTCTATTTTAAAAATTAATGATCTGCAAGGGAGAGAAGAGAAACTGCTTCTCTGTAATGCAGAAAAAGGCCCTGATGACCACAGCCTGGGTCCCTTTCCAGATGATGTCATCATCAGTCTAAATAATAAATTTTTAATGATGTGGAGGAAAAAAAAAAAGGAGGAGGAAATAAAAAAGAGGGGCAGTCTGTTTCAATGAGGAGTAAAAGTAGCTGGTGGCAACAGGGTCTAAGGAAAATATATGGTTGGGTGAGGTTTCTGCCCTGTGTAATTAGATTATCCCAAGTGTAGGAGTGTGCTGCAAAAGGCACATTGAAATGCCAGTAATTGACTGCTCTGTGTCTTCCCCTGCCGCATACCCATGCAGAGTGGAAAATTGGGGTGCTTGGGATATATAAGGCAGAGGGGCATTCTATAAACGGGGTTGCTAATAATAGGCAGTTAAGATTAGAAGGGAAAGTATGGGCTCTCATCAGCCCAGAGACTAGGGGATATTTTCCCCTCATAAATAACAGGCCACAAGAAATCTATTCAAACGGATTTGTGTTTGGTTGACAAATGTATGCAGTATATTACCAATGGAGTACTCACACTGGCTCTTTAATGCAGCTTAAATTACTAGCAACACGTTCATTTTTAAATGCGCTCAGTTTTGTTTCATAGTACCCCCTGGAAATGTGTTGCCCATTGCCGCAAGCGTGTTGTGCTGGCGAGGAGGGCTCGGGGAGAGCCGGGCTCGGGGAGAGCTGCACAGGCATCAGCAGTGTGGCTTTGGGGGGGGGGGCTGTGGCACCAGCATGGCCTGAATGATTTTGTTTTTTCACTTCACGCTGACTCCACATTGTGGGGAGCCCTCAGGCATTTTCCATGGGATTCCAGCCAGAATTTTAACAAAAAAACCCCCAACCCAAACCTTAGCTAATACTGGAATTGTGTGGGATATCAGAATGTATCTGATGTCATTTTAAGCTGTATTTTAAGTGATCTGACTTCCGGATCCTATTCAGGGCTTGAGCTCCAGTGCACTGTGTATTCCTGTAGAGATGACCCTCTCCGTGAAGAACTTAGAAGCTCAGGAGACAAGACGGCAGCTATTCCAACCTGGCAGGCAAGGGGGCTCGGTTGTCCAAAAGCAACAAAAAATTCATGTCAAAGCTATGGACCAAAACTGCATTTCTTGAATCTCAGTCTTGTAGTTTCCCAACTAAATGTATTAACCCCAATCAAAGTTTTCATGGACCTCAGCTATCTGAACGTCGGCCCCTGAAAGGAACAGATGTGTTTCATGAGGTTTGGGGTTTTGTAATGGGAGATTTCAATGGTTTTAATACCCAAATCTATTCCTTCTCCTCAAACTATAAGGGACAGATTTATGTCATGTTTTGTAGTGGGCTGATCCTAATACCCTTGTCGTGAGACAGATTTACTGTAGTTGTCAAGACAGATTTGCTGTAGAAGTCAATACCTCAGCCCGCTGGTGCCTTAAGGAAAAAAGGCCTGGGTATTGAATGCTGTAAATATTTTATTCTTGCTCTGCCATACAAACCTTGCACGGCCTTTCAAAAACGACTTCAATTATGCCCCAGTTTCTCATGAGTTAAATGGGGATAACAACACTTCTGAGAGTGAAGTGAATAAGAACGATGAAATAAGGGGACTTCTGACCAGGAAGATGGAAAAAAATGTCTTTTCTCTGCGAGGCCGTATTATTTTGTTTAAATGAATTCTTTCCCTTTTGCTGTTTTCATTGCTCCTTAAGTAGTCACTTTAATTTCCTTTCAGTTTTGTTCTGGTATGCAAAGACACACCGTTTAGACATCCTTCAGCTTTGTGGGTCATTTGGTGTCTCTCTGTGTTGCTGCCGCTATTCCCTTAGCGAGGGAAAAATGCACCTTGGAAAGTGTTTGTTGGGTTTGAGGGTGGTATTCACAGAGCCCGGCAGAGGTGCTGAAGTTAGCAAATTCGACATGGGTCTTTCTACAGTTAGCTGGTGGAAATGCAGAGGAAGAAGACAAATACTCAGCCTCGACTGTCAAGTCCCTTTGTCTGCTCTGGGTCCCCTGTGAGAAGAGGAGACACTGCTGCACTCACAGCTGGGTTTTTCTTTTCTGCTGGCCAGGCAGGGCGGGACCAAGCAGGACTTAAATCCTCAGGTCACCGATAGTCCTTTGTATTCCCGTGTATCTTCCACCACTGTGAAGCATACATTGAGCTTTGGGTTTTATGCTGGGCGAAAGACACTCTCATCCACCTGAGTCTGCTGCAATCTAAAACACAACTCACATTTCACTGGTCTAATACGGACACTTATGGCCTTTTTTATTATTAGCTCGCCCAGAGTTTGCCGTGGATGGACAGTTTGTTAAATGTTGGCTCAGCTTGTGTGTGCTGTGTCTTTCTTTTGTCTGTTTTGATAGAGCTGGGCGATGGGTGCTCTATCAGTGAGGAGCATACAGGGTAAACATGTCTCTCTTTGTACAGGGCGACAGAGTCAGTTAATGAAAAAGATGAGCAATTTGGATAGAAAAAGGACACCGAGTTGGCAGTGAAAACTTGACAGTACAAGCTGACCCTGTTTGGTGGAAACAAATAATGCTGGTGGGAGGACTGGAGTCACTTCGCCATTCCTTGTGTTTGTGTTGCAGCGGCTGCAATGGAGTTTCTTTGCCAGCACCCTGGATGCAGAGCTGGGAGAAAAAGTAAACGTGGTGCCAGGGTCTGTCTGGACGGGACGCGCGTGCAGAGGAAGCATGAGCCATCACACCAGCTATTTGGCAGTTGAGGAACCCGTCTGCAGAAACCAGGCCTTCTCTGAAATGTGAGTTATACCATTTCTCAAAACTGTATGTAGCAAGAAATGACTGGGAGGCCAGTGATTCATTCTGGGTTAATGTAAAGGTACCAGAGGGGCTAATATAAAGGAAGAAAATTGATACTGGCTTTGCAGTGTTTGTGGTGCAGAAATGTGTACAAATGTTTCCCAGGGAAAGAGTGGAACAATCCGATGCAATATTAGAAACAAAAAATACCCATCCAACAACAAACTAACAGCCATGGGGATATAAGGGCTGGTAACAGTGTTTGGGTATCTGTAAATCAGTGCAGACTGCACAGGTATTTGCTTACTGCTATACATTTCATTGCGGCTCAAAGGAAAGGGCCCTTGTGAGATGGTAGAAATTGTATGAGAAAACTGCTTGAATTGTAGCACTGTGATTACTGCGTCAAGTACGCTTTGGTGTTTATCCATGGGAGTTACACGAGGGACAGATTTGACCCTTTGGGATGAATACTCTGGGGAAATTAAAACTAGCTATAAAAGCTATATATAGTTGAAAAGGCTATGGTAACATTTTATACGGTATGAGCCATGTTCTGTTCTTTACAGAAACCCATATCTGTAAAAAAGCAATTAGAAGTGCTTCCCTGAAAAAAGGCAATTGAACACACTGAATGAACTGCAGGAATTGTACAGTTTCCAGAAAATGGTGGTAGTGAAGCATTTGTGGGATCTATAAAGTCACCATAAATTCCTAACTGAATATGGATTCACTCTCCAACTCTAAAACCACAAGATTTATTTCCTGCTGGCAGGGGAGGTGAGGTTCGCAGAGCTAGATGTGTCTCGAGCATGCCAGCAGGTGGTGAAAGCACCGGTGTGTTCCCAAATGTGTAATGTTCCCAACATCACCTTCATTGGCTGTGTCCTTTCAAGATGAGAAGAGAAGACAGGACTGGCGTTTTTTTTGTTGAAGACCCGTCTGTGCTTTCAACACACGTAATTGTATGTAGGTAGGAAGGTTTACTAACGTGCACCATGTCCTATTGGAAAAGAAGGATGAGGTAATGGGTACGCTACTGGTTTCACTCAGGAAGATCTAGTTTTGGCTCAAGTGCTGACTTTGAAGTCACATGAGCTCTATCTGTCTGTGTGGTGGGGATGCTCGCTGGTGATTCACGTGTTTTATGGTACAAACCTAAACAATGCGTTAAGTTTGCTTTGTTTCCTTTCCATGAAATTCCCTTTGTCCCCCAGACAATGGATGTTTCATGGACATACACTTTCAGGAGGAGGTATTGCTGTGGATGGTGGACTTTGTTGTTGGTTTTTTGTTTCCCCTCTCTGCTCATTCCCTTTGGTCTGTTCCTCTGGGTCCTGGTTCCAGTGCAGGTCACTTCAGACTCCCATCTTCTAACCCTGCTGTGCTTCTCCTACTGCTGAACATAAGAAGGACACCAGGTCCGGCAGCCAAAACTTTTAGTCACTGTCTGCCTGCAGTAGTGATGGAAATATGCATATTAATGTGGATTTGGGGTGGGAAAACTGGAGGGTAAGTCACAAGTTCAGGTAGGATGGGAGATACGGACTAAAAGTCGCTGCACTGAAATGGAGAAGTTTGTGGCTGCAGAGATTTGTAATTATTTGGGCCCTGTCAGAGATGAATGGCTATGTCTCTTTCCGAAGTTATCTGCATAGCTGGGTAAATGTGATTGCATTGATTTAGCGTGTCTTCAAGAGTCTTTTTATAACCATAGGAGCTAGAAACGTCTTCTGTTGTTGTTGCTTTTTTTAATGAAAGCTGACATTCTGGAGCACAAGTTAGCAGGAAGTGGGGGTAAGTTTATTGGCTGTTTTGGTGGGGCCTGGAGAATAATTCTGCCTTTCTCCTGCCTTTTGTCTATTCAGACTGTAAATTCATTGAGGCAGGGACTGCTTTCCACTGTGTGTCTTTATAGCACTTGCTGCAATGGATCTGTGCTCTCAGCTAAATCCCCTAAGGCTTAACAAAATATAAATTAGGATAATGGTATAATAAGTTAAATGTTAAATGGTCGTGGGGGGTAGTTTATTTACGTGAATTATCACCTTAAAAAAAACAACAAAAAAAGTCCTTCTGAAATCCTGGTGGGAGTTTTAGTTTTGTGCATTATTCTACGGTATTGAGAAGCCAGGGCAGTCATATGGTGGTTGTGCCCCGTTTTAATGGAGGGGACATGGGCTGGTTTCAGACTTCCTGTACCCCAAACTTCTCTAAGCAGAGTTTGCTGTTAGTAGTGGGAAATTACTCCCTGTAATTCCTTTCCACAGACTTCAGTGATGGCTTTGGGTTGCACAGTGCCTTGGGCAGAGCTTCGACACCCAGGAATATATCCTGGAAAGATAAAATAATTTCTTCCTCCTTCAGCTCCTGTGCAGAGGGATCTTCAGTGCGTTCTCTGTCTGTTTTGCTAAGAGAGAATGTAACACTAAGCCGGGCAGATGTTAGAGTGGAAGAGTGCGATAGAGCTGCAGCAAGCCTGATGCGGTGTCATGCTGGTGTAGGATTTGCACCTTTTCTTCATATGAGTGCGAATAAGGCCGCAAGTGGTAAGACCTTGGGATCCAGGTTGTCGTGCATGTGTGGGAGCTCAGAAAAGATGTGTAGAGTGGTGGGAGTCCTCACAATCCAGAGCAGATTTGCTCATCTATGTTGTGCGAAAAATGGTAATCTTCATTCTGCTCAGCAATCTGATGGGTCCAAGCCCTCGCCAGTAGCTCGTTCTCCTGCCTGCAACCTGGCAGCCTGTCGTCTGCATCCTTTTAGGTGCTTTGCTTAGGGCAGTGCTGATACCTGTGGGTCCATCCATAGTTCAAGCTAGTGGAAGACTGGTCTCTAGCTCTTGTTTTTAGCGTCGCTAAGATCATCAGCAGCAAAACTTTCTATTGCTCAGATATTGGAAGTCCTCCTGAAAGTTAGTGGCCAGTCTGTCTGTCTGCCAGTGTTGCACTGGCTACTTTGAGGTGTGTTGTCAGGAAAACTGGAGGCATCTTGTTCTGGGCTTTGGAGTGCGAAGCAGCCCTAAAGTTGGCAAATTTTACTACCACAAAACAGCCCTATTTGCAGGTTGCTCAGTGCAGTGATGCGGTGCACATCCCATATCCCTACCCACTCCTTGATAGTGCCTGGAAGCCAGAATACCCCGGCTGCATTTTCGCACTGTTTGATTCAAACATTTGTATACCTGTCTCTCTTGAAGCATCCGCTTCTGTGATAGATCACCCTTGTTTTTCCACTTCCAGAGCAGACAGCACAGCTCAGACACACCAAAGAGAGCCTCATTCCAAACATAGACCAGTGTAAGAGAGCCAAACTGAGGCCAGTGGTCTGTCAGCATATAGTCTGGCTTGGGAGGAGGCAGAAACAGGATTTGCTGTCAGCTTCGTGCCAGTGACAGCACCGTGACGTTATTTGCTGTAGATTAATGTGGGAGAAGGTCCTTGCCGACAACCCCTGCAAAACAGTTCAGCTTCAAGTGGAATTACAGTGGTCCTTTTAGATAAGTATATTTTTGCCAGCTGATCCCCAACAGCACTCCCAGTGGTGGGGAAAGCTGAAACTATTACTGTAAATACAAAAGGGAAGACATACTTGGCATCCCTTTACATTAGAGCTGGCTCAGAAGAACGTCTGCGTAGCTGTTCCACTGCCAAGATGGATTGTAGTCAGATAGTACACATTGCAAAGGAACCAGAGCACACACTGAGATCTGTTGGGGTTTTTTTAACAATAGTTTATTTGTGTTTCAAAGGGATAGTTACAGGAATCCAGATCAATATGCTTGTCCAGAGCTGTGCCTTCCTATTTTAGGGCCTGGATGAATAGGAGGTTACTTGAGTTCACACGCATATTGAGGGATCGGTGCCTGCGGTAATGCAGCCTCCCAGGCTTGTTACTTTTCCTTTTTGAAAGTGAACGTGAAAGAGCTGTAAGACTGAAGTTACCATTGTTCTGGTTCCTGGAGTTTTATTTTTTTTCCAACGAAGTCCGTGTGGCGTTGCATGTTGTGAGGCTCTTTATGAATGGTGAGGTCGTGTCTCAACAGGAGGTGGCAGGAGCTGAGCACTCCCCATCCAAGGTGTTTAAATAGACTTTGGTTGAACCATTTTAGACACGTGTCCTGAGAACATGGTAGGCCTTGGGCCGAATTGAACATTTCTGAAAGGGAAGGAAGATTGTCTGTTTCAGTTAAATGTTCTGTTTTTTTCAGGTTTTTTAATGGAAAATTGTAAAAGTACAACTTTGCTTTGATGAAAATATATTCGGCATTTCCCAATCCCAGGTTTTGAAACCATCTGTATATTTTCATGGTTTCAGCACTCTGTCCCATTTGTTGGGACAAGAAAAATGGTTGACTAATGGAGTTGGTTGTATGGGACCAAAAAAATGATGTCTGGTTGGTTCTGTTTCTGAGATCTTTTGAAATGCTGTTTCAGACAATGAGTTGTAAGTGCCTGAGAATTAAACCTGTAATTGCTTTGAAAACCTTGGTTTATGACCTGTTTTGTCTCTACTTATCTTGATATATTTTAAGGGACAGAGGCAAAACAAGAGTTTGAATAGACACGGGGACTTAGATGCTCAGAGTAAGAGTAAGATATTGTCCTATATAAAATTTCAAGCCCTGATTTATAGCAAGCAATAGATTTCTGACAGTTTTAAGCAAGCATGTACCACTGCTGCACCTGGGTTTTTGAGGGCAAAAAATTGCGTCCATTATTTGAGCATATACGGTATCTAGCTGATGATGAATTATGCTTGTTCATGCTTTGAATGGTGCCACTGCATTTTTTGTGAAGTGTAGACTCAACAAAGTATATCAGCAGACGGAGCCAGTTTCTTCTGAATTTCAACCTATGACAACTTTCTCAATACACGCTGGTCTACGTTGATCCAAGGGGCTATCTTGACGGGTGCGTTCCAACGCAGCGCTGCTTCAGAGTTCAAGTTCTGGTGTCATCTGGCACATTTCTGATGTCTCTGGCTTTAGTGATGACATCCTGTTACATGAAGAATTTTGGCTGGTGCATGGTGTTCTCCTTTCAACTGTTTTGCATAGCTGAGGAAGACACCGTCCCGACTAAGTCAGTGTGGTTTGCAGCAGCATGTCTGGTCTTTGCTGTGAGAAGGGCTTCTTTAATCTTGGCTTACTTTTCTCCATTTTTCTCCTTCCCCCATGTGTTTGTGCATTGTCCAGCATGAAAGGTGGGGCAGTCACGGGTGGCGGCAGTGTTGCGGGAGCAATAAGCACTGCGGCAGTCCCAGTGGAGGGCAAGAGAAAGGAGTTGTGGTTCATCAGGGATTTCACATCCCTCACTCTTAATTGCATTAGAAGGTGAATGATTGGGAAAGTTATGATAAGGATGTGGATTATCTTCTGTTTGCCACTGGTTTTGTTGGTTTGTTTTTACCTGAGCAGATGGGATGGGGGGGAGCAGGAAAGACTCTTCCTGGACCCCCAGCACTACGAAGGGAAGAAATGGTTTTACAGGCTTTAAAGAAGCAAGGCAAGATTTCCAGAAATGCATGAATTGGGAACCAGGCATAATTTTGGGGGATATTTTGACAGCAGAGCTATTCCCAGATCCAGGTCCCTTTAAAAAGAAACCTTTAGCATGTTTCTGACCCCACAGAATTAGGGGACTGGTCCACTGCTGCTGTGATGAGAGGGACAATGAGAGCATGGTCCAGAAGACGCTTGCACAATCTTTCCTGGCCCTGGCTAGGACTTGAAGTCCCTTGCTGTCCTGAGCACAGTAGAAAACTCTGCACGTTGACATTGCCTTTCAGGTAACTGGCTAGGAAAGGATTTCTTCAGGGCTTATACTCCACCTCCGCCCACGCTTGCAGTCCCAGAGTCACCAAAGAAAGTTTAAAAATATTCTGCCAAATGTTTGTTCAGTTAAATTTTTTAGACCTTTTTGTATTTAACCCCTGCTTTGATTCTTGATTTTTTTGTTCCTGTCTTCCCTTAAAAAAGTTTCCCTTCTGGGGGATGATCCTTAGGAGTTGGATGTGTAGGAGACTCATACACAGGCTGCCTTAGCAGTAGTCACCTTGCAAGTACTCCCGTGCAATGCTTTTCTCTGTGCACATTTGTGATCTGGGAGTTTTATTTAGCACTTATGACGGGAATCAAATCAGGGTTGGATTTCAACGTCTCTTGAAGAGAGGGAACGCATGGCACAGACTGCATTGCAGGGAAAAACACCCAGCACGTCATGTGCCTGCTCACTCCTCATTCTTCACTTTGTTCTTACTGTTCTTCGAGTTGAGGGACCAACCTCTATTTGCCCCTGTTCAGGAGTAAAGTCACTGAACCAGAGGGGTGACTAAAAGTCAGAGGAGTTCTTGTTCTGGTGTAACAAGAGAGAGCCTTTCGCTTCTGCTTTTGTGTGCTTTGCACAACTTTTGGAAGAAACAGTGGGCTTCCACGTTTATGCTATCTGCAGCATGACACCGTGGGATCCCTGTGATGGGTCTACCTGTGCTTCCTGTTGAAGAGTGGAAGAGAGGGCAGGATGCAGCTTCAGGCTCAGCCCAAGTCACTTAATCAACCCCTCACCTTCAGGGGCTGAAAAACGTGCATGGGATGTGCTTCCAGTTGGCTCTTGGATGCAGAGGATCACAGTCTGTCCCAACAATGGTTCCCTCCACCACCAGGGCGGTGGAAGTACAACAATTTTGATGTACAGTCAGCAGTTCTTGTAGGAAGTTTATAACTTGTTCATTTAGCAAAATTTTCAATGTGTGCACGGCTGGAGAGGAATGAAAGCAACAGATTTATTCCCTTAGGAGGTGGGTTAATCCTGTTTCAGCAGTTCCTGGGTGGGGGTGGGTAGCAGGAGAGGGAGAGCTGTTTCTGTACATCCAAGGCAGCACATTGCGAGGTGCATTCAGATGAGTTTCACCTTGGCACGCACACGGCGTCGCCTTGGCTCCGTTAGCAGGTCTGCTCTTCAGTATCCCAAGAGAACCCCGAAACAAATTACAAATTACATTTTGTGTTTTAATTAAACAGAAAGGTGGGCATACGCTTCAGCTTCACTGTGAGCCGCAGCATTAAATAATCTCTTGAATGATTACAGACCCAGCAAATTGGGGCACTGCTTGCTGCCTTTCTTCACATATTGGTGATTTACCTCGAAGATTCCCCTGTGGGTGGTGAGTTCGGTGTCCTCCTAACCTGGCCCAGAAAGGTTTTGAGCCGTGGGGATGGTATGAAGAGCCTCGAGCATCTGCTGAAGTTGGAGGGAACCCCATGTCATTAAGGGCTGGCTAGAAGATGCTCAGAATCCTACAGCATCTGGGCCCTGTGTGTAAGACCTGATACTAAAGCAAGGAGCGTATCCAAAATTTGTGCCACAGAGGGAAGCATTGGCAACATGACAGGAGCCCAAAGGTTGCACTTCATTTGCATGTGTATTTGCATAATTGCAAATGCATAAGATGCACATTAATAATCACTTTTGCATCTTTATCATTCTCAATAAGTACAGAGAAAATGTCTTGCTCTTGGAGTTCATCAGCAATAAAAACCTGCAGTGTCCTCATTCTGTAATCGCAGGGAATTAGGGACACCTTGGGAGGGACATGTTTTATCATTCTGTTGGATGTGTCCGCCCTTAAATCTGTAGTCCATAAAATTTAACTCTGGACTAGTTCTGGGCAAGAGAAATTAACTGTGAAGGGAAAAGTATTCTGAAATTTTTATACTAGTGGGGATATTTCGAGGAGCCTAGAAAAGCTGGCACCTGGATCCTGTTGAATTTCAGTGGAAGTTCCACTGCCTCTTCCTCTGTTCGAAGCCTCAGCAAAACCCTATGGGGCATGACCAAGGATGAGTGTAATTCTTTTTAGGTGTTCTGTGTAAGGACTTAGTGGGACTGACTTAGAGTGGCGTGTCGGATGGAGCTGGCTGCTCTAGATGTATAGTCTGATCCTGTTCCTGCCACGAAGACTTTATTTCTCAAGTAGGCAGAACATAAAAAGGATTGGAAGAGGGAATGCAGAGTCAGAGGGTTTTGCATATCAGAAAAAGCTCCTCTTTACCAGCTTGTCTTTTTTTAACTTTATCAGCTAAATTTTTCTCGTTCTCAAGCTTATATTTACTTTGCAAGGTTGTTCCTTCTGACACCATTTTTCTGCATTATACTGTGATGGCATTACTTAATTGCTGAAAATCGCAGTGGTTTTAGGATGGAGACTGATAGATTTCTGCAAGTGATTAAATGATGCAGTTGTCTGTTGCAGGAGGGACCTGACTGTGATGGCCTTGATTTGATGGACCAGTGCTGTGTTCCAGCCTGGAAAGTCTGGGCTTTGCTCATGTACTTCTACAATGTTTTTGTTACAGTTGGCCCGAAAATGAGAACTCAATTCAACAGAAAACATTTTTTGACTTTCTAATGTTTGTTTTCATTTTTTCTCAGATTTAAAACTTTTAACATTTTTCAGGATGGGGGAGATGGAAGGATATGATTACATCCATCCGAAACCATCACTGTCCAGTGGCTTGGATTGAGATGACTCAAATTCAGAGTCCTTCTTTTCTTTATTCGGGCCTCGAGTCAAATCTAGGTGGGTACCTTAATCATGTTAGAGGGCATTCTGGAATAGATTCACGAATCCCATCTTGATCTTCTTTTAAAACAATAGTGTAACTGAAACTTATCACTACAGTGTTTGGTTCAACAAATCAGCATTTTCTCTAAAAACAAATAAATATAAATAGGGATCATTGCTATTGTTCCTTTATCTTCTCTGCTGTATGCGCTGTAATTATGGAATATTACCTTAATTGGTAAAGGCAGGATAGGTTATGTATTTACTGCTGCAGCATCTCAGTCTAATGTCTCTCTTGGGATATTGGCTCTGGAGTTTTCTCAGTGAAAAAGGAAATCTTCATTAATTTGTCCAAGGAAGCAACAGCCTGTGAAGAAGGGGACAAGCTACTTACAAGCATTGTTCTGCGTGATGGGAGTCCCATGATTTTGCAACAAGCAATGCCATGTTTCAGGCACCCGCTTTGTCTCAGCAGGATGAATTCGTTGCTGGTGATTGTCTCTTCCACTGTATGGTTTCTCAGGGATCTGGGAAACTGCTGAGTTTTTGCATAATTGTCTTTACACTTCCATTTCAGATGTCTTCAAGTGTTTCTGAACTTAACACATAGGAGACTGAGCAGGCATTGATTTGTTTCTCTAAAGCAGAGATCTCACGTTTTTCTTCAACGGGATTTCACTTTACCCTTCAAATAATGTTTGTGCCCTCAGAGTCATTGTGGCTTCTGCGCTTACTTTGAAACTGTATTGATCATGTAATTAAAGTGTCTTCCGACCGCCTCAGGAATCTAGCAAGATTGAGACCTAGGCTTTCTCGGCTGGTTTCAGAAACCTCAATCTGTCCTTCATTTTAATCTTAACTCCCAACATGATTCTTGCAGTTACTTACAGATCTTGCAGCCTGTGCTCCTCAGTCTTCAATCGTGCAGAATTCAGTCAACTAGAAGATTTAGATGGATCTCAGTCTTGCACTGTGTTAATTCCAGTCTTGCATTGCAGCTGTCTCATTTTAGTGGTAGTAGACTTCTGTCCCCAGGCCTGAAGGAAGACGTAGGGAATCGCTGTGCAAACACATGGAGATACATTCCCTTGGCCTTTGCCGAATTCCAGCAAAGCCATGGGAATGATTCTCGTACTTTTTATTTAAAATTATACATCTGATGGAAAGATGAATGCAATAATCATCATTCACTGTTCAAAACCATCCATGGTTCACTTTGTTGGCTGTGAATAATGCCAAAGGTGCTTGCACAAAAAAACACTTTGGAAAGATATCTGGTTGATTGACTAAATTAAGTAGTACTACAAAGTGAGCCAATAAAAAAGAAGCAAGACTGTCAACCATTCAATCTCTTTTCATCTCTGCAGTATCTTTCACAGCTGCTACTTCAAAGCCCTTCACAAAACTATCAATACTTTTAAAAGCTGTTTGGAATAGATAGTACAATTCCAGATGCAGCTAAATTATTTTGGGAAAGAAAGGGTTTAAAAAAGTTGTTTTAAGGAATAAAATACACACTCGTAACAAGAGGAGGCAAGTCAAGAGTGAATGTGAGTACACTCTGGCAGAGAGCTTCCCAGCTGAGGAATATAATGCAAAAAGCCTATTGGCCAGAAGTTTTTGTCCAAAACTTCCAAAGTCGAGCATTACCTATAATCATGTCCAATCTCTTGCTGATCCAAAAGCCCATTTTTCAACTCAATTCCGGCTGAAATTAGAAACCCATGTAGCGATCTCAGATTGGTGAAAAAAGCCTGTTACCATGCATGCCAGAGATCGTTCCTGCTGCCACATTCTGGACCAAGTGCAATTTCTTCTAATAAAAACATTTCTGGCAAAGCTGTACATTAAGAGTTAGTGTAATCGAATCTGGATGTGAGGAAAGCATGCAAACTTGCTTCCAAGTCAGCAAGAGTTAGGCAGGATTTAATCCTCCATGTATTTTTATTATGGTATAAAAAGCTGTTATATTGGTATTTTTAATACATTTATCAAAAGGAAACTGCAAATCCAAAGTCACTTCCAAATTTCCCACTGATATAGGAATGAGTAGCTGAGACAATTCTGAAGTGAACTAAGGCAATGGGATTTTGTAATACGGGTTTAGCTGCCAGGAGACCAGCACTCGGATTTGACTTTTAACCAGTTCACACTAGACCTATGCAAACATTTTCCCTGAACATTTGCTGTAGCGTGAAGCAGATTTTTTTTTTTTCTGTCTGCTCTGTTTGTGCATGTTTTTCTGTTGGCTTTTCATGAACATTTTAGCAACCCATAGGATCTCCTGGGATGACAAAGCCAGTCACCAGCCATGCACCAGCAGCTCCCACCACAGCCAGCACCACTTACTTAGGGGCCTAAGAATAGGAGGCGGCAGACATTTCTATTAAACCCTCTTTTTTAAAAAGAGCTTGGCTCTCATTTACTCATCTAAATAAGGTCCAGATTTTCAGAAGAGCTCAATAGATTGCGTGCTGAACACTTGTGAAAATAGAGTCTACATTTCACGTCTACTCTGGGGCTCAAGGGTTTCAGAAAGCTGGCCTCAAATTTCTTGTTCTTGGACAAACAACGAATGTTTGGGGATACCTTGGGGTTGATTCTGCCTTCCTTGCCCTGGGGTTTCCAGTGGTGTGACGCCATGCAGCGTGAGTGGCCGGGCTGGCGTGACATCCTGCGGGATGCTATGGGAGGAAGTGGTAAGGGGCCTCTGATACATTCCCTGCTCCACCACAGATGGCCTTCAGGGTCTTTGGCTGGGATTTTCAGGCTGTTTAATGGATGTTTGAGGGTCAAAAGGAAGTGATTCAGCTTTTGAGTCCTAGAAATAAGATACTTCGAAAGGACCTGATTTTGAGACCTACCTCTGCCCTTTGTTATATGCCAAATGAGGTGGTGAGAGTGGAGGCACCCACAGTCATCGCTCAGAGTTTCCTTCTCAGTTGGTACGCTCTGACTTCTTGGTTTGTTTGTTTGCTTTTTAAAATTCTTGCCTCCTAGGGATTTGTGAGGACAAACGCATTAATGCTATAAAAAGTGTTTGGGAACTAAGCTAATAGAGACAGTGTAAATCCCATGTACCGATTCTGACGCCAAATTTAGAGCAACCTAGGGCCATCTCGCCATCTTTTTATTCCTTCTCAGTACTAGTTACTTTTGGACGCTAAACAACCTGTCCTGAAGCCTGACTGTACTACAGTATCTTTCATCCTGAAAAACCCTAAAACTACACAGCAAATATATTACATAAACCATACAGGGATAATTTTACCCATCTTTAGAAAGCAGCCTCTTGTGGGTTTGGAAAGTGTGAGAACAGCAGTGTTATGCAGGAAGCATCATTTTTAATCGGGATGCTTTCATCTACACAGTGGAAGTCCCTTGCCGAAAGCGCTCTCATCTCTGACCCCTTATGCGGTGATATAATGTAGTTCCTCCTGGGGCATGAGAGACGCTGAGGTCAGCCTTGCCATGTAGTCTGAATTACTGATATTAAAGAGGATAATTGGCATTTCTACCACCTGGTACAGTTAATAAGACAGCATCCAGATCAACTGTCTAGAGCCCTGTAAAATAATCATAAGGAGAATACAGTTCTTTAATAGCAATAAAAGTATAATAAGGTCCTCTAAATAGAGTAACAAAAGTTGAACAAACCCAGTATTAAAACACTATATATTATTAGATTTTTTTAAAAGTCTATAACAAGGAGATCCTTTGGCACACAAGTATAAAATCAAATTTAACAAGCGAGTTAAATAAGCAATTAGGAGCGGGGATTTTAAACAACTTCTTTCCAGTCTCAACTGCTCTAATTTAGCACAAGTGGAGATCTGCCTTGTGTATTGCAAACCCTCTCTGGTGATGGCCATACCTGAACAGTGGCATTATCAGAAAGATTGGCATTTTTAGAAAAAGATTGAAGACCTGATTCTCATGGTGGGTCAGATTCCCCAAAGTGACCCTTTCTTACATGATGGCCTTGTGTCTGAATGCTCACCCAGGACGTTGGAGACCCAGATTCAGTTTTTGCTTCTGCCTGGGAGAATTCAGACCGAAATCTCCCTCTTTCCAGAAAGATCTCTGCCCAGGGAGCTGGTTGCTCTGCACTGGGTGCGTTTTCCAGCACTGCAGTTAGTTTTACTGGTCTCTTAATAAGAATGCAGGAGTCACTGGATAAGGAGGGGGGAAAAAAAATCTGAGGCCTTTTAAAAAGTGCCTTTGCCAGTGGTAGGAGACCTGAGTTCCAGCCGTAACTCCAAGGTTGTTTAAGCATTTTTCGTGGAACAGCTGAGCAAGCAAAGAAGCAAAACCAGAGGAGCTTGGGGAGTTCAAAGGAACCGAGTGAGGTGCCTTTAGGGTTGGCGGAAGTTTTCAGGTTGCCGTTTTGAGCATAGGAATCTAAATTCAGAATCTAAATCTGAAGATCCGAGTCCTGTTGTGGCCTTGACCTGATGCACTCTCAAAAAAATTACCTTTGTCTTAAAAAATGTGTATACACCAAGCAACAGGAATATTTTCTGTTGGATGAACTCTCCCAGGAAACCATAGTATCTTTCTAGCACAGCCACTGGGATTTTACTGGCAAATTGCACGTCAATGTGTGAGGTCCTCAGATGCTGTACGTTGGAGGAGCTCCATGACTGATACTGCTGGTATTCACATTTGCACCAGTGCCATTTGAAGAATCTGGTCACTTATAGCCATAAAGAAGACAAGGCATCCTATCTGCTTTTATAATTGATGAATCTGTTGTGGACGTCCTTAAAAATAAGGTGGGATTTTTTTAAGCCATTCTCTTCAAGTGTTGTTACAAAAGGGATTTTAGAGGGATTTTGCAAAACTGGACTGGTGTGTTGCCATCCCTGGCAATTCTTTGTTGATAATGGACTCCATCACCTTAAAAGTGTCTGTTTCTGCAGTTACTGAAAATGTCATGGATGGTAACTGATCGGCAAAGTAAAGGCAACCAACTGTTTTGGAGGACTGAAGTGTTTCAGCCACATTTTGCTTTGCCATTTTCATATAGCATCTGTCTTGCTCAGGAGCATGTCCTGGTTTAACTCTCTGCTCAACAGCAGCAGAGCAGCAGCGCTGGCCCTGCAGTCAGCACTAGACATGTCCCTTTTCATTCTCCTTTGTATGACCGAATATTTCCCTTTAGCTATTTTATTTTTTACAAAGAAACTTTTATCTGTAGCCACATGTGCAAAACTCTCAAACGGGCTGTTTCAAATCTAGTCAAGGTCATTGAAAAAAGATATTTTTAAAGTGGCTAGGGCTCTTAAAAGTCCTTTTGGATTCCCCAGAAGCAAAAAAGCAGCATTTACCCTGTAAGCCTTATAGATCAAGGACCTGAGTATCTTTCAACATCCTAAAGCCCGTGGAGACTTTAAACTGGTATTCCCAGCTCATTCGCCAAAAGAAGAGGAGGAGGAAAATGAAATTAACTGAAAGCTTTTGCCTTGAGGTCTGGTGCAATAGGCCTTCTGAAGTCTGGAGTCGGAATTGTTTCAATCTATGTAAATATCGGGAAATTAAATTCCATATGTCCCATGCCAGATGCTCCCAGCTGCTGCTGCTGTGTGGGGAACGGTAAGTAGACAGTTTAGCCTTGTCAGGCAGGGGGGGGGAAAATATAAAAATTAGAAAGGGTGGGAGGGGGGCGGATCGTCATTTTGAGGTCAGGAGGGTAATATGCACAAGTGCCTATGCCAGTGAGCTGACAAGCCAAATCACTGGACAGTTATAAGTGCCGTGTGAGGCTTAAAACTGGAAGACCCCAGTGAGAGAGTCACAGGACTTGGCGTGAGAGCTTGACTCTAATGTATATTGTTTATTTCAAAGTGTATAGAAATTGCATGCATATGGGAAACAGTCAGGTTTGGACCATGAGTGGCTCGAGTGGGTAAATCCGACTTTGTTATAGCCTGGGAAAAATAGCCCAGAGCAGGCAAAGGCCCACCGCTGGACCAACCAGCCATTGCCAGTGACTGCACTGGCCACTTGTCACCAGCTCCCGCCGCTCTACCCCTCGCCGGCCATACCCCTTGTTCAACACCCCGGCTCCAGCCTTTTGGCCAGGCCTTATTTGTATCGCATGTTTATTTAATAGATTTGTTATTTATATCACGAGCCTCATGCTGCGGAAGGGAAAGAAGTAGAGCGACGCAACCACAATTTTAAATGACCTGTTCTTAAAAAAGCACACACGCCCTAATGAAACCAGAGATTTAGGAATCCTCGTGGAAACTCCAGCTGCCTAAAAATAGGCAGTGCCCCTCTCGCGTCCGCACGGATCCTTTGCCGTGCTCCTGGCCGTCAGCACAGCCGTGCCCCGGCCTGGCCGGAGGCGGGTGGAAGTGCTGCCAGCCTGGCCTGGAGCAGCCCTCCGCCTGGTCTGGCCCACGCTCCGGT
The DNA here is from genome assembly GCF_000699145.1 of Aptenodytes forsteri. NCBI lineage: Eukaryota > Metazoa > Chordata > Aves > Sphenisciformes > Spheniscidae > Aptenodytes > Aptenodytes forsteri. Next base: position 1,498,652 of record NW_008795575.1, read on the forward strand.
GGCTGCTTCTGCCTCCCTCCCCCTTTTTGTTTTTTTTTTTTTTACCCTAACGCGGTGACAAGTGGAACGGTCTCCGAAAAAGAGCGGCCTTGTGGCTTGCGCCGACATCGCTGCAGACGTTCAGTAAACACGAGGGAAGCCGGAGCCCCGTGGCCGGGGCGCGGGAGGGAGCGGGCGAGGAGGGCCGAGCGGTTACTCAGCATTTACTGTCTGAGAAGGTGAGAGTTACTGTGGAAAAATCCTGCAGCTTTATTGTTCTAACCTTTATTTAAATATAGAATCTATAACCCATTTTTCCAGAGAATTTAAAATAGCGTTTTTTCTGCTTGCAACTGCCCCGTCCAACTTCTGAGGTATCACATACTTACGTATTATTTTATGGAGCTGACAGAGGGGGAGTCTGGGGGAAAAAATAGCTGAAATAGCCAACAGCAGCGCATGGAATAAACCCGCGTGCGTGCGCATCTCGGGAGGAAGGTCGGCTGCCGCGAGCCTGCCAAAGCCTGCGCTTGCTTTGACGTTAGCTCACCATCCTCCTCCCGCAGCTCCCGGGCACGAGGGGCTTGGGCCTCAGGGCTGCCAACAAAACCCACCACTTCCCCACGCAGCGCCCGCGAGAAGGGCTCAGGCGGGCGCCCTCGCCCCCGCCATCCTACTGGAAAGAATTATTTGTAAACTTTGCCAGCGGAGGCATATCATTAGAAGTGGTATTTTCTAGTGGCACGCCTGGAAAAAGAAGTGTGTGTGTGGGGGGAAAGCGTATCATATGAGTGAGGTGGTTTCCTCGGTGCTGCCGGAGCTGCTTAGTCTGGCGCACTCGTGCCGCTCTGCAGCGGGGTTTGCCCGGCCTCGGGATGCGGGGCCTCCCCCCGCCGCTGCCCGTGGGAGACAGGCAGCAGCGTTTTGGTTTCTTGTATGTCGGAGGAATCCCTTACGACATCCATTCCTGCTCGCCCTTCGTTTCCTTTTAGCATGTTATTAATATTTTGCCGAAGACTTTTGCTATAGAGTGAGAGGTAGAGAAGCTGTGAGGAAACATCCCCGCTTATTCTCAAAGGTCAAACCTGCACATGTCTGTGGGGTAGTGTTTAGTCCAAAGCAAGGCTTTTTTAAGCTATGAATGCTCATATTGCGGTATTATCTTGAAGTCCCTGTGGAAATCCGGGCCTTGGGTAGGTGGTTCTGTACTGACGTTCACGTCTACGTGGGCAAGACAGACAAACTGCATGAGGGGAGGTTGGCGTGGCTCGCTGAGGGTCACGCCGGAGCTTGGTGGCAAAGCCAGGTCTGCTCTGCTGCCAGCAAGGTGCCCAGAGGCTGCCCGGCGATTTTGTATGTTGGTCGTTTTCTGTGTGGCTGTTTCTGCCCCGTTCTCACAGTGACGAGTGCTTTGTTCTGCAAAAAGCATGGCGTTTTTCCTCTTGAAAGAGTGTATCTTAGGGCCTTAAACCACATCAAAGCAGTAACGGTGTGCATAGGGGTATGTCAGCAGAAACTCAATGGACGCACTTATCACTCGTGTATCTGTTCCCCTGGTGCTTCCCTGCCCTCTCTTTGTCAGGTGCTTCCCTGATGTCATAGGCTTTAATTCTTAATTTTCTGTGTTTTTGAATGGTTGGTGTTTTGATTATCTGATGGCTGACCAAAAGTTGCCTGCCTGCCTCCCAGTCTTGATAAATGGGTTGCAGAACTCAAAAAGTGTTTGAAAATCATGGCTGAAAGTTACGGGGCCAGGAAGCGTAAAATAGATGTAAGCTATCAAAAGGTGTTAAGCAGATCAAAACGGAATGAAGACGGTGAGTGGGTGTGTGTCCATCTCATCAGAGTGGGTTTCAGAAAAGTGAGGTATGTTTGTGGGGAAAAGTTGCACTCTTTGTTTGAAAAAGAAAAAGGAAACATTTTTTCATCGAGTTGGTTATCTCAAGGTGAAACTGTAGTGTACACAGGGCATGAGGAAGTTTTCTTTCCAGAGTTTGACAAAATCTCTCCACAGATTCTTCCCACGCAGGTTTTTCATAGCCAGCTAGGTAGACGTGGAAGCAATGAGCCTTCCTGTCCACCTGGTGTTTTACGTGATAGTAGTTGTCTTGGTGTAAAATTGCAAAGGAATTTTTTTGATTTTTATTTTATTTCCACCCAGGTGAGGTGCAATTACTGTCCTTTGCCAGTCCTTTTGATGAATCAAGTTGAGGTAGAGGATTGTTCACGTTTACTATTCATTTACAACTTGTATTGCATAGTAAGACACTAAAATCTCTTTGATGCTCCCAGAATAAACTTCCAAACTGTTTCAAATAAAGACCGTGGCAGCAGGTTAATCAGTGACTCAACCAATATATTCTGGTGCAAGTTCTTAGATCAATCATCATTTATTATGGAAATATACAGAAGTGCTAAGAGAGTATAGTGTACATTATCATGGACAACATACAAATAGTAAATAAAAGGAGACTGCTAAGGATCTAAACTAAACAGAAAGTGCAGAGATAGGAATGGGTTTGAAAGATCTTCGAAGATCTCTACCCTGCGTTTCCTCTACTGCTGTCCAATATGGCATCTAAGGTATTCACAGGAAAAAGTGACTTCTTTGGGGAGTCCTTGTGTGAGCACAAGTTGTTCATAATGTGTCTTTCTGACCAATGTCTCTAAACATGTGGAATGCTAATTGATCTTTTTTCAAGTTCTGTAATCACATGGGATTTAGGTTTCCTTTGAAGTCCTTAGTGAAAGTTCAAGTTGGTTTTTATTTACCATAATTTATTTACCTACTTTTAACTGTGAAAAAAGGGCACTTCTACCATGATGTCAGGGGGCCAGCCTTCCTCTCTGCTCCCCTCCCACAATGTGACCATTATATCAACATATGGCAAACATTTCTCCTATTCTGTGTTTACTCCCAGCAGTAAAAATTCAGTAAAAAGCCAAAGGCCTTCCATAGAGAGAGGAAAACTCAGCTACAACCTTCAGGACAGGAAAAGCAAATACACTTTTAACAAGAAAGTTATTGGGACGTTGCTAAATATTTCCAAGAAATAAAATAACAAAGGAGCTTGTATCCAAGAGGAGCCACATATCTTCTGAAAGTATAAGCATCATGGAAAAAAATCCTGAAGGATTATTATTGAAAGGTTAGCTGAAATTAAAAGCACGTTTATGCAGCCAAAGGAGTTTTTGGGCTTTAATTCATTAGCTCAGGTTTCATCTACCAGGATTCCGCCCCCGGCACGTGTAATAAGATTAGTTCATTAATCGTCAAGTCCTTGGGAATTAACATACTGGAGGTGCTTTTCTCCCCCTCTGAAAAGTCCCCCTGGATATATAAACACAGCAGTGATTTTGTTGAACGTGGGATCAGAGTTAGTCGTGCCAGGTTTGGCTTGATGGGAATGACTGAATCCTATAAACAAGTGAACAGTGGGAGAAACGTATTAAGGAAAAAAACCTTGTTTTGTCTTTTAGAGTTGTACTGCAATGTTTGGCTGATTGCATATGGAAATCCAGTGTATTAACTCTTTTAAAGAAGAAAAAAGGAAAGAAAGAAAAAAAGGAACTATAGAGTGGTTTGTTTTACAGGATAATTACCCTGGGAACTCTGCTCCCTACCTGCCATCCCATTAGAAAAGTGAGGATGAAAGGTCAGAAGGGGATCCAAGCAGCAGCTGGGCAAGTGTGCGGTATGGATGTGTGCGGATCCTTGGGGCCAGACCTGGGCAGAGTGATGCAGAAGCATTTCTGCCTCCCAGAGAGACATGTTTTGTACATCCATGGAAGGGACAGCAGCACTGTCCTGGGGCAACACTGACCTTGCTCAGAAGGCAGGACAGACGGTCTAGTTGCTCCTGCAGCAGATGTCTGAAGGTAGGTGGAGGGAGCACAGTGGTCAGCAATGTGGGAAAAGGATTTTTGGACTCTCGTCTTTTCTTCCCTCACTCAGAACCTAAACAAGGTCAAGGCAAGATGTGGCCCAATCCTTTTTACTGACTGAATGGGAAAGAACCACCTTTGTCATAAGGTCTTTTAAAAATCACTTGGGTTATGCGCCCATTTACATTGTGCCATGTTGTCATGCAATTTAAGCAGATTAAAAACACATTTAACAAAGTGCAAGGAAGGAAATGCCCTGATCCCAAGTGGCAAGGGTCAGAAGTGACATGAGTGATTAGGTGCGTTATTGGGTATTTTGATACGCCATTGCTTAGTTCTGAGGTTCTTTAAGGATTTTGAAGCAGGGAACGTTAAGGCTCTGGACCCATGGGAATTTTACCTGCCAGAGGATATTCGGCTTTCCTTTTCTTGTAATTTCTGAATCCATTTTTTCTTCTCTCTGCAATCAGATACAAGCTATTTTGTAACAGAGGCATATTTCACTTTTGGAGCTATAGGAAAACATTCCTGACATTGGCAAAGGAGACCAGGGCGGGATGATTTACGAGTAGAAGATTAAAAAGAGCTAAATATGGTTGCTTGGTTTAAAATGACTAAGTAGGTATATGATAACTATCTTCAAACACATAAATACTAGGGAGAAACAGAAATGTCTAGTTTGAGCCAACAGAGGCAAACCTGTAGGCAGTTGAAGGAAAATAAGTAAAACTCAGGCTGAGCATCAAGAGAAAATTCCTAGTAGTGGGACCTCTCTAAAAATCTCAAGGTACAACAATACTCCAGTTGTAGTAATGTCGTAAAAGTGTCCCAGTGCTACAAATACTGTAAAGAGTGCTGGGGATTTTCCATTTATTATGCCCAGGTGGGATTAAATAACCCAGGCAAAGGAAGGCTTGATTCAGTCATTAGCCCCTGCGAGGATCTGGAAGGAGTGCAGGAGCAAATCGGGTAAACCTCTCAGTGCCAATAAGTGGAGGGAGATGATGACCAAAGGAAAGGTGAATGTGAACTTAGCCTATTTGGGCTCAAAGTGCGATCTGAATGGTGAATGCTTTTAATGAAAGCATGGCTACTTTTGTAACTCAATACCTCCATTACTATTTTAGGCTGTAATTGTAGCTAATAGAAGGAAATGGATTTATATTTTGCTAGAATGCATTATTTATCAGTAAGAGTTTTAGGATTCGTACAGCATTGTGGTGAGAACTGCTTGATAAAGACAGCCTAAGTCTTGATAAAGACTGAGTCAGCTGCACTGTATGCACTGGTTTTTTGGGTGTAAACCCTAAGTCCAAACCAAAACAAAAAAAGAGAAGAATAGTTCTGTATTGACATGGCCAAAGGAGACTTTGCAGAGTAAAGGCAGCGAGAAATACAAGGTGAGGGTGTAATGTCACGGTGGGATATACAGCTTGTAAATAAGGAAGAGAGGGAGCAGGGAGAGGGCAAAATCTCCCAAATGTTCCTAAATCAAGGGGGCAATATGTAGAAAAGGACTGAAAAAACAACAATTGCAGGGACCCATTCCAGATCTGCTGAGCTGATGACCAAGCCCTCCTAAGACCATAAAGATCCAGGGGATATTCGGTCTCCTGGAGCAAAATCCTGTACTTACTTCCTTAAAAGAGAAACTTTGTCACCACAGAATAGGCCACTGCAATCCCAACAAGGTGAATCCTGCTGAATTTTAATTCTATGCCATCCCCTTGCCAGAGAGGGAACAGTCGGGGGCTGCAAATAATGGAGTAATATAGGAAAGAAACACAATAAACATGGTTATCAGAAAATGTTTACACGCGAAGGGCACCAGGCTATGAAATAGTCACTGCAGCACGATGGTGGGATCCCATTGTTTAGGGCTTTTTTTTAAAGCAGTCTGGACAGAATCCTAGAAAACGTCTTTGAAGACAAACCTGCACTGGCAGGAAACAAGCTGGATGATCTAACTGGACTTCTCCACCTCCAGCTCTGGCGATCTGAGCACAGTTTCCCACGAGGAAAGCCGAAGCCCTGCTGCCTGAATCACTTCAGCGGGGGGGTCAGACTCACAGCCCCTTACGCTCATGACGGGCATCTCCCAGCTCTGCAGACACCGGTGGGACTACTGTGTCAGTAATTCTTCCCTGTGGAAGAAGTTGTTGCACAACCTGGCCCTTCCATTAGGAAGTGAGCCATCTAATGAACAATTAACCGTGCACATCCTAGACGCAATTTCTACACAATCATTTCTGTTTTATCATCCGTACTTACGTTTTTGCAGCTGCTGCTTCTTTCAAAAACCGAAGAAAACAAAGCAAGCTATTTTATATCTTGTTTTTCTTAGTAATTTATGATTAATGGGGTAAATCTTGGAATCCCTACTCAGTTTTCACTTCGCGTTACCCAGAGCTTCTGTTTATTCATGTTTTGTAACAGAAATAAGAAGTATTTCCTTTTAGCCCAAGGCACCTAATCAGGATTAGGCCTGGAGCAGAATATTTTGCATTCTTGCGTTCCAGGAGGACCTTGATGTGGAGCTATCTTTTGTCGACTGTAGATTGAATATTCAATTACACTACTCTTTTTTTGAAAAAGGTATTTTAGGGCCTATATGATCAACTGATACCGAATACAGTTGTTCTCTGCACCACATTTCATGGATGTGGGTCTTCTTACAAGTTCATTAGCCGAAAGTTGGTGTTTGAAGAAGAATTTGGTTTGCGAAGCTGCCTCTCTGCGGGATTGAGGGATTGGGTGCCATTCGTTGCTGTGTAAGCTGTGCAGCAGTCTACTTATGTCTGGCACACAAGTTATGGGTCTCAGTCCTACTCTGAGCTCAGACTAGCATCTCATGCTTTTAGTTCATGCAGTATCTGCGGCACAGGAGTCACTGTATCTCTTCCTACCTGTGGGCACTTCCTCCTTCTCTGCAGACCAATGAGCGCTATAATGTTTACAAGAAGCTATGATTTATGTACAAAATCAAGGCTCTTTTGAAACAGCATCTAATTTGCAGTTGCTTGAAATAACAGTCTGTCCTTCTATCTCCAGTGGGTGAAGATGAGTGACTTGGAGGGAGACATATGTCAAATCAAGGCAGAGTGTGTCCTGAATGCTTCTCAGTCAATGCCTCATTAGCAAAGCCAAACTGAATTGTAGAGCTTTTCTGCGATTACAATAATAAGCAGCTTTATTTAAATGTAATTGCTTTAACTGAAAATATCCTAATGTGGGTTTTTTTGTTCTGTCTGGTGTATTGGAAAAGTCTCCATAGCTTTGAGTCACCTATTTTGAATTTTTAAAAGGTTTATGTCTAGTTACAGTACAGATATATTATTACACATTGACATCTTAGTCATTTTGTTCTGCTATTGCATCCTGGTGTGCTTATTCACTTCGGGTTATCTGAATAACCCGAAGAGAGGGAGGGAATCTGGAAGGAGTGGGGAGGGTATGCAGGTTGAAGGAAGGGTCCCACGTACCTTTAGAAACAGTTGGCTTTTACTTTTTTTTAATTATTTTTTTCATTGACTTTCTCTAAATAGTGATACAATTGTGAAAGAATGAGAAGTCAAGAAAACCAGTTTTTTCTAAGACAGCTTTCTGAGTTGTATACTGTATTGGAGAATCCCATTGAGTTGTAACGTCAGATCTCACCTCTTCAAACAGCTTTTATATTTACAGTGCATTATTTGCTTTTATTTTTACACAAAGGGATTACTTGTTCCTTTTTTATTATTATTATTTTTTCTTTTCCGTTACTGTGCCTGTAACGTACTCAGAAAGCTGGGTTGTTACAGTAGTGCTTGGCAGACCTTACTAGGAACTGAGCAAAACTTCCAATCCCTTGACCTTTGGTTTTCCAAAATTAAAATTTGCAGCAGGAGTGTGTACGTTAGGCTTATCGCCTAAATATCCAGGCTGATGCTGCCGGGTTTGGGCTGCAGTGAACCTTGTTCTTCTCTGCTCCGTCGCTTTTGCTCCCCACCCTTCCTGTTTGAGCTGTGGTCTGTTCAGCCACGCAAGAGATTTTGAATCAGGACTCCTGAACCTCCTCTCGACCCTGCAGAGGACTCTGTACAACGTGAGTCACTTCACCAGTCAGCGAAGTTTGGCCTTACTTTGCCTGAATATCGGGCAAATTACATCACTGGGCTCTTGACGGGACAGCTGTGGTCTCTGGGTCTGCCTGGCCCGGTGAGAGAAGCAGCGAGATGACATGGAGGTGTGACGCTGCTCAGCAGAAACTGCCACAGCAGTGTCCTGGAGGCAGCCTGTGTACCTGTGTGGCTCCCTGTCACTTTGTCTTCAGGCAGTGGCAAAATTAGTAAGTGTAAAAAAGAGGATTATTAAACAAAACTAACGTGGCAGGAGAACTACTTAAGTGCACTGTGCGGAGGAAAAGCATTGGCCAGGTACAAGGATAGGGCATAGGAAAATGGGGAGGGGCATATCTGTAAATTAATATGAAGAAAGGAAGCAAATTTCCTTTCAGCCTGTCCTGAACACAGCTCTCTGTTTGCTTGTTGTTGCTTTTACCAACAGGGAAGTCGGCCTTTTAAATCTTTCTCTGGCTGCGCAGGTGGCAGTGTAAGTAGCATAAAACAGAACTTGTCAAATCCAGGAATCTGGCTTGTGGAGAGCAAATCCCAGAAAGAGGAAAAAAACCCCTCAACCCCAAAACAAAACAAAAACACGATACCTAAACCAGACTTCCACTTCTGGGATGAGATCAAAACAACAAAAAGCCCAAAAAGATTAAACTAAGCTCAACTCAAATTAGTTTATTGTGTTGCATGTTTCTCGAGGCAGAAGAGTTTACTTTGGAATTAAAGCACACACACAAAACGTAGCCCTTGACTGGACATTTAGCGCGCTAATAGTTTGCAGAGGAGTTCAGGGAAGTTGACTCTAAAAAACAGATGGGTGTCGAGAGGCACCGTTGAGGTCTCCGCATTCCTCTCCGCGTATCGACATGGGGTTGTTGTGCTGAGATGGTCAGAAACTATGCAGCTGTTTGATTCCTCTGCTTAAATGGCTCTGCACACGTACAGCCGCCTAACACCCCGTAGGGCCCTATATACCATATAGCGCGGCCTCTGCCAGGGACCAGTCCTGCTGCAAACATGGGGAGGGGGTGGAGGAAACGGAGGGCACTTTAGGGGGCTGGAGACCTGCTTTGGGGAAGCGTCGATGAGGTGCTCTGGGTGGCTCTTTTGAAGCGTATCTGCCTCCATCATTTCTTGTGGACTGTTGTGTGAGAATTCCCCTAAAAGATTTCTCTGGTAGCGTTGGTTGGTAGCATTTTGTAACGTTTTGGCAGGCAGGATCCTGGCCGCAAATAATTAGTGCAGAGGTGGCATGAAATTGAAAAATGAATTACGAAAATATTTGCTTTTTAACTTTCAGTAAGAGCTTTGGTGTCGTGTTTGGGAATAGTTCCTGTTTTATTCCTGCTGGGTTGAAGTTTTTGTACTTTTCTGGTTCATTCATCTTTTGAGGTGAGAGAAGGGCATTTCTTTATGCTGGGGCTGTCCCCACAAGTCCACCCCTACGTGTCCTTAGTGAACAGGGACAACATGGGATGCCATGATAGGAATGGGTCACTGTGAACCCACTGTGCACCGGTCCCCCAAGGAGGCTGCCACGTTCCCAGCAGGACTCTGGCACAACAGAGGCTCACGAGGCTGTGACAAGTTCACATGAAATGATGCTTCCAGGTTAAAGTGAAGCCACTGGTAAAACATTTGGCGACCACTGCCCCAGTGACCCTCTTCTACAGTAGTAGAGAGTGCAACCTTCCCTGTTACTCCTCAGGATTGGCAAAGGAATGGAGATATTGCCCAGTCTTAGGTTTCTATTTTATTTACTTATTTTTAAGGCTGCAGTCTTGGCAATAGGAAAATGCCAATGGCCACTTGTCCAAAAGCCTCTAAGCTCCATTCCGTAGCATCACTGGGCTGTCTGCCCTGAGAAGGGCATTTCTTTCAAGGACATTTCCCAAGGACCAGGGACTGCTGTGTTCAGATGAGGGACAGAGTCTCTCTTCTTCTCTCCTCCAAGGTTGCTCAGCTGGAAGCAGTGCACTGAGAGCTTCCCAATCTGACTGACTGGGAGGGCTGGGACGCGATGGGTGTGAACTCAAGGACACTGTGGAGGGCAGGAAGAATGGCTGAGGTGGCAAACCGGGTGCTCTTTTATGCTACTTCTACTGGCCTAACTCCAGTCTCCTCCTTTACCCCATAGTATCACCCAAGATATGACTCTGGTCCATTTGGAGAAGGCACAGGTAGGATTACAGGGCTCTTTGGGAGCAATTAAGAGGCCAGCCATGAGGCCTCTGACACCACTTCCTAGTTGCTTGCAGTTGCAAACCTCCTTGCTGCTCCAGCTTCTCCAGGTCTAGGCAGATGCCTGCGCTGGCCATCAGCTAGAAGGTAGGTAAGAAGCAGGTTGGTTGCCTGAAGAGGAGTTTCTGAGAAAAAGGGCAGCTTAGAGTCCAAGGAGAAGGTGTCAGAGCAGTGTCATACTTGAGGAAAGGACAGCCTGGTTTTTCTAGTTTATTTTCACGTTTGACCTTTTGGTTAAGGAGTCCAGTCAGACTAATTTCTTCCAGCATAAAGACAAGACACTGAATTTAATTGGTGACTGGCAGTGGAAGGTTGTATTTTTGGACTGGGGATGTATACTGAGGGAACCTATTCATCAGCTTTCCTAATATTCTGAATATTAGCTGCTGCTACTGCTTTATGATTCTGCCTTCGTGTGAACAGTGTAAACACTCTGCTTTGATGGCATTAGATGTATTCCCCAACAGCAACTCCTAAGGTATGGTAAAACAAGGTGAAACTATCACATGATAAATAGAATCATAGAACAGTTTGGGTTGGAAGGGACCTTTAAAGGTCATCTAGTCCAACCCCCCTGCCGTGGGCAGGGGCATCTTCAACTACATCAGGTTGCTCAGAGCCCCGTCCAGCCTGACCTGGAATGTTTCCAGGGATGGGGCATCCACCACCTCTCTGGGCAACCTGGGCCAGTGTTTCACCACCCTCAGCATAAAAAATTTCTTCCTTATATCTAGTCTAAATCGACCCCCCTTTAGTTTAAAGCCATTCCCCCTTGTCCTGTCCTGCTAAAAAATTTTCCACCATCTTTTCTATAAGCCCCCTTTAAGTACTGATAGGCTGCAGTAAGGTCTCCCCAAAGCCTTCTCTTCTCTAGGCTGAACAACCCCAACTCTCTCAGCCTTTCTTCACAGGAGAGGTGTTCCATCCCCCTGAGCATTTTTGTGGCCCTCCTCTGGACCTGCTCCAACAGGTCTGTGTCTTATGCTGAGGGCTCCAGAGCTGGAGGCAGTGCTCCAGGGGGGGTCTCACCAGAGCAGAGTAGAGGGGCAGAATCACCTCCTTTGACCTGCTGGAACCGCCTGACTTTGCTATGGCCTCATATGCCCTTGACTCTCTTTGCAGTCAGTTGAGGTGTGATATGGGGTTTCCCTAGCACTAAATCGTTGTGATTTTATACAGAGTTTGAGGCAAGAGGGGGAAACTACTTGGTTGGTTTTGTTTGTTTTTTTTCTAAAGGTCTAACTCTCTTGAAATAACACGTAAGAGTCAAACAAGTTGTTAGTAGCTACAGTGGGGATTATTAATCCCGCTTTTGCAGATGAGTGGTGACTGTTAACAGCTGGGATAATACGAAAATTTAAATTCTAACCAGTGGTTTATAAGTTTGGTATTTTCTCCATGTTTGTGCTCCTTGCTAGGGACTTGGCCACAAGAAGGGCTGTATTTATTGACTGTTATGTCCAGTCCCAATGAAAACAGGAAATCCTTAGGAATCACAAGAAATCCATCCAAATCTCATCCATTAAATGAGAATCAAAATAGTGAGGAATCAAACTGCTGATTCTTCCTAATAACGCATTACTGCTGGAGAGGTGGTCCCTGAAATCAGCCAGAAGTTGATAGAAACCGGTGGACTTGAAGCTGCAAACTGGCTTTAGTAGGGCTACAGGGAGTGAGGATGAAATGCTTCTTTCTCCCTTACATGTCTGTTTGCTGTACGTTCGAACTATCTCCATGTGCCATATTGTGGCATCATTGATTTGAGGGAGGATTTCTGTTTAAAAATCAATGGCTCAGGGTGGCTTGTGAGGAACAGGGAAGGAAAGCCCATTTTGTGTTTGTGTAACATTTGCTAGAATTGGTTAAACAGGCACACATCAAAATAAATGCTGTAACCTTTCAATAATGTTTAGTCTCCCTGAGAATGAACATACTGTAAGTATGTGTGTTAAGTATACACCATTAATAGTCTCTGTGACATTTGGGCTGGCTCCACAGGGGAGATGAAGGGCATGCACTGAAAATGGTATCAAAAGGGAAAAATAATCACCTCAAGTCACAGAAATTAAATTTACCAGAAGTTGCAGGAATAAAAATAGGTTATTTGGGTTCCCTTGATTGAATTTGATCTCTGTGATGTCGCCATCAGAGGACACAACTTAGGTCCTTCCATAGCCCAGGTTTCTTCTCTGAAGTTGTGACAGGAATGGGTCCAGAAATTCCTGGAGAAGCCTCACAGACGGTGGATAATTTTGGTGTAAGTTACTGCCTTTACTTTAAAGGCAGTAATTTTTTCTTAAATTCTGGCTCTCTCTGTTGGTCTTCTCTGTTTCTGTTTGTAATGATATAACTGTAAGCATAAAAACCTAAGGACAAATTCCCACTACGGTGGGCTTTGTCCCCAACTGGTTCACCGTGTCACAGCAACCTGATGATCTGCCAGTGGATGCAGTCTTCTGCTTCAGCAAGCATGTGAATGATCGCAGTCCTCTGTCCTAAAATGAACGACAGCAGGGAGGTGAGGCAAGGCTGGCCTAGATATCAGTTAGGTAATTCCATGAAGGAAGGGCAATTTTGATGGAGAAGATAAAGTCAGTGAAGACTTCTGTTAACGTCAGTGGCCTTGCATACAGCCTTGGAAGAGCGTAAACAGGATTTTTTTTTTTTTTTTTTTTTTTCCTTTTAAAAAATATGTTTATATCAGTTAGGTAATTCCATGAAGGAAGGGCAATTTTGATGGAGAAGATAAAGTCAGTGAAGACTTCTGTTAACGTCAGTGGCCTTGCATACAGCCTTGGAAGAGCATAAACAGGATTTTTTTTTTTTTTTTTTCCTTTTAAGAATCATGCTTTACCAGCTCACTGCTGTCTGCAAAACACCCCCTACCTGTTGGGGTTTATTTTATGAACTCAATAGCACCAGCTAACTATGTAGGTTTATTTCCACTAAGACTGAAGCTGAAGAAGACCATGACTTAACTGAAACTCTGAGCTCTATCAAGTCTTGCTTAGGCTCCAGAAATCTTGGTTATTCCCTTTTTATTAACTTTTCTTGTCTCCCTTTATCTCTCAGTGATAAGAACAGTTATTATTTCTGGACCATTAAGCTAAGACTATTTAAATTGTTTATTGGTGTATAAAGGCTGATGTGATTTTTGTGGTGGATCGTATCATCCTACAATAAACAGTTAGATAAAGTGAGATGGGATGCCTCAACCTGGTGGATTAATGGTGAGTTTTAACAGAACAAGAGTTCCCTGTGATGTTCTGAAGGCCCCTGAGTTCACCCAGACCTGGCCACGGCTGCCTTTTAAGGCTTTGGACAGTCTCTAGAGATAAGTCACTAAGGATGGCTGCAGAGCATGCAACTTTCTCTTTACAGTGGACCTATGTTCCGTCTTGAGGAAAAACTGCTCTTCCTGTGGTGCATTGCCCAGCTCTGGGGTGTAGTTTGGCTGAATGTAGTTGTCATGAGTTTATATAACTCTACTGCATCAACTATTTACATCTTGCGTTAGCCACAAGGTTTGATCTGACGTTTTTCTGTGGCTCTTAACATAAACCGAACTGACAAAGAGGTGCTGCAGGTGAAACAGGGCCTTTCTGGAATACCCCTGGTAATAGGAGGACTGGGGAGTCAAATCAGATCTATTAATTTTGTATCACCTTTGCATCAGCCCTGGTCTTGGAGAATGTTCCAGGGTGGACTGGAATAGGCTGAGATGGGAGCAAATCGGGGCATGGCTCAGACAGACCTACATTTGGCTGTGGCTCTGCCGGCAGATTAAACTAGTTTTCCAAAAGATTTTATAATTGGTGTGACTCAGCATCATTAAACTTGAAAGCAATAGCCAAATTGGTGATCAGAAAGAGAACTTGGGAACCATCACTCAAAGTTTGATGGCCTGTAGTAAGTCAGAGTGGCATCCAGATGACTCATGTTCTTGCAAGTCTCTAAGCCAATGTTTTTTAAACACAGGAGGGGTTTGGCTAAGCTTCTGAACTGCACCCAACCTTCCAATGGTTTGAGGTTCACCTATTACTATTTTCTGTCTAACTTAGGCAAAGGCTTAAATTTAGAAAAAGAACTTAGTGTGTAAACATTAAGCACTTTGTTTAAATATTAAGCATTAAAGTTGCAGGTTGGTTTTTTCACTTAAGCATGGAAATATGTAACCTAATTTGCAGAGGTGTGGAAGCCAAATCAATTTTGGGACTGGAGTGAGCTCAGCTCATTGCACTTACGATGTGCGTATTGCTTAGAGCTATAACCAAAATGTTTGCAATTTCACTCTGTGCCCTGGAATAGTAAACACTTGGGATAAAAGAGAAATTATTTGCAATTGTAATATTCCAATGGTAGAAAACGATATTGATAATGTCTGATTGCATTTGAATAAGCAGATAAGAGGACAAAACCCCAATTCTGTAAAGGCTTTTGTGTGTAAACAAAACTTTGCATCTTGGGAGTAGCTGCATGAAAACAGCAATCATAAGGTATATATTAATAATGTACATGTGTCTTTACAGAACTGGGGATGTAGATACTCTCCTTCTGAGAGCCAAACCAGAATGAAATAAAAATATAGACTTTGCCACTGTGAAGTTTGTTTGGGGAAATTTTTGAAAACAAGGAACTATTGTGTAAAACCTTTCCCCTTGTTGAGGCTTGTGGTTTATCCTCCTCCCTCCTCCAACAATTACAGTTTCTCAAGAGCAACCTAAGAATTGTTGAGTAAAGGTCATTTATCCAGTATGGTTTTCCCTAGGATTGCTTTTCACTCTGGCTGTCACAAAGATTTGATGCCGGAAACTGCCCAAATTCATTATAGAAATAAGCTTGCTAATACAGAGCTTGAATGTGGATGTTTGGAGGCAGTTGGCTGGAGAAAGGAAAGGCTTTGTCCACTATGAAAAAGTAATAGCCTGTTTTAGTTTACCTCTTTGCTTGCCATATTGGTATCCAAAGAGCAATAACATTTCTACAAATGAAAACAGGAATGAGAGCCAAATGAAATATCCTCCTTATTTACTTAAGATAGCATCCAGATCTACCCGCTTTGGTTAGATTTGCTGCTTTTTTACCTGTTTGCTCCATGCACTGCATGGATTTAGTAGGATTTGCTAAAGCAGACCTTCAAGTGCTGCCAGCAGGAGAAAATCTGACAGTGCAATATGTAAAGTACTCAGGAGGACTTTTCTAACTCAATGCATTTTCCAGAGGTGCCTTTTCTACCTTGCAGCCTCGACAAAGTACTTTCCCACAAGTCGTCATGTCTCCTGCAGTATGATATTCTTCCTACAAATGCATATATCTTTCAGTACATGGGAATGCCCAGTAATGAGAGCTGAATGGAGAGTGAAGTTGTGAGTCAGGGACTTGGATAGCTTTAGTACCACGTATCATTAGCTCTCCTGTAACTAGGTTGTCATTCAAATGCATCTTGGGTTGTTGGTGTCTGAACGTTGTTGCCAGCTGATGATTGTCCAGGCATCCAGGTGGTTTCAGCTCTGTGCCTGTCAGAAGCAAGCAAACAAATCCTCTGTTCTTTGGCTGGCTCTGGTCGTTGCACTTTCAGGCAGTTTCAGCCAAAGACTATTTTCTGTGTCTTTGCCAGTTCTCAGCTGCAGGCATTTCTCAAGGCCTGGACTTCCAGACTGCTTTGAGGCTGTGTGGGTATTTGCTTGCGTGTAGTGAAAGGCACCTGCACAAAAGCTGTCATTTCCCAGAAGATCAGAGTGAGCCACATAGACTCCTATTAACTGCGCCTTCGCAAGCCTGAAGTCTCAAGGCTCCCCTAATAGTCAAAAGGACGTAGATAAGATGAAGTTAGGCTCCTGCTGGTTTTTCTGGAGAGTGATTCATTATAGCCTCCTCTCTGGCTATAAAGGGATCCTGAGAAGGTTAACCTGACAAAACCGTAGATCACCTCTGTGAATGCCCACCACCATCACGCATGCAGCAAAGCCTTGCAGCCGCTCTTCAGTGTTCAAAGTGACAGTGCAAGGTGCAGGAACCAGACCCGGTGGCTGGGAGGGAGCGGTACGTGCACTGCAGCTGTCTGAACTGTACCTATTATGTGGATTAGCAATCAGCTTCTGTCTCCAGGGCTGTCAATCTGGAACCTTTCACCAGCACTAAATTCACTTTAGAAAAATAAAATAGAGAGACAGAGAGATTAGTCAGACTTCTAAAATGCTTCAAGAAACTTTAATGGTATTATCTAAGCAGAAAGATATCCAGCAATTCCTCAGCTATTTAACATAATAGGCAGTTGCTGACAAACGACGTTATCGAGCATACACTCTTGAGTGAGGAAAAACGATACGATCTTGCTTAAATTGTATTTTAACAAACATGCCTATCTAACAATTAAGCTGGAGCAATTTTACTCTAATAGATGCTTTTGCTGCTTAATATAGAAATTTACATGTTCATTTGTAGCCCCCAGAGATCACACAGCTGCCAGACTCCCAGCTGCCACCACCCCATTCCTCCCCCTACGACTTGCTCTCAGCTTTGGCTACGGGCACTTGATCTAACGAAGCACTTTAAAATACAAATCCCACTGTTTTCTTGGCCGTGGAGCTGAGCTCACTGGGCTGTATTTGAAATAGGCTGTCTGCCAGCCAGACACCCTTACTCACCTAAGCTAATTTTACTCCATCTGATGGAAAAATTAGTTGTTCCCCCTCCTTCCTTATCAGAATCCTGTTGCATTATATGCAATGCTACGACAGCCTGGAAAGGGCGATCCTCCTCGGTGCGCTTGGCCATTCACCCTGTCCCTCCGCCCATGATGTGGTGCGAGGGCTGTCCTGCCTGGGATCAGCTCTGCGGCCGCGGCGGGCTGTTTTGGGCAGGATGGGCACCAGAAGAGGCAGCGGCTCTTTGGTTGAAACTCTGCCATCCGATTCACAAGGCATTTCCCAGATAAGGAGCTTGCAGTGGGAGGTGGCAACAGGCAACTTGGGCGCTGGCAGTGTTTTTTCCATTCTCCAGTTACTCTGTAGTTCAGCTTGGGACAGACACGAGCCTGATGTAATACGCTGTGTGCTATTTCAAGGAAACGGAGCCCATGTCCTTCAGGCCAGCCCTCGGAAAGTTTAGTAGATAAGAAATCCGACTCTGAATGTTTCTTACAGGCTCAGATGAGAGAAATAGGTAATGCTTTCTTTTAACTCTGCCAGTGAAATAGAGTTGTTTCTTCTAAAATGCCAGAAGCGGAGTGCCTGTAGCTCAGCATTTCATGTGCACACATGCTTTTAGCATTGATCTAGCAGAAGGTGGCAGGTAGAAATGAGTGCATGGCTAGCAAATTGAGAGTTGTTAGGGAACTGTGAAATCAGTTACCCGTGGACTGCAATGCTAAAAGCTACACGGTGATGCAGGTACTTGTCTCCTTTTTATTCTGGGATAAAGAAACGGAGGGGTTTTGTTTACCTTCAGGTCTTATCTGTTGTTCTGTCATATGGATGAAGGATTTTCTGGTCCAGGCACTGCCTTTTGACCCCTGGACGCAGAGGCAGGATACTGAGCTAGGTGGAGACTGGGGCTGATCACGAGGTTGTTCTTATGCAGGAACCAGCAAAGCTGTATTCCCAAGTAACTTGTCCAGCAACAAGAAAAGAGCCCAAATTTCTCTATGAAGTGATTTGGCATGAATAATTCTGTTAGCTATAGACAAAGGGGCATATTCTCCAGTATAAATCGATTTATGTTTTCTAGGGATTTGGCCTAGAGCTTTTTTCTCTGACTTGCATACCATTGTGACGGTTTTGTAAAACATTGTCAAAGATAATTCGTTGTGGATTATCTTGTATTATGATCAGCTGTCCCTATCGTAACAAGGGGCGTCCAAAAAAGTTATTTCCTCCCCCTCACCCTTGCTGAGTGATAAACCTCATACCAAAGGTGCTTGGGAGGGTTGGAAGGCCAGAGAATCGTTCCATTTGTTTTCCCATTTAAACAAAAACACTTAACCATAATCAAGGAGGGAGACAACACCACTCCACTTGGCAAACAAACTTATAATAAGTGTACTTGCTGGAAAAATTTATAGTTTGTTCCTGAAAAACAGACTTGAGTGTATTGATAGCATAGCACAATCTGACTTGTGCTTCCTGCGTGGCAAAGGGAATGAGCATCCTCCCTAAGTCTAGAGCTGACTTATCTTCTGCGAGGTGACAGATGCCTTCATTTATAAATAGGCCCAATTAGAATCAGGTTGATAGAGCTACACAATGAATTTGGGAAATTCTTCCCCTCCTGGAGGGAAGAAATGCATCTTCTGAAATAACGTGTGGAGGATAACAAGTTACCCCTGGAAGAAGTGATCCCTGGGCTGCTCCAAGGACAGGCAAAACACTACATGGAAATATTTTCAATGAACACCTTTTCCCCTATCTCCTGCAAGCTTTCCAGAGATGAACCAAAATGCCCTTGCAGAGAACTGTCCCAACTAACTACCAAAAGGTACCTTGAACCAAAAATTTAGCCAAATATGGAGGTGTTAATGCAGTCAACAGTGACTGCACAATCGAGGAGGATGGCTCTGGAAAGCATCTTCCAAACCACACCCAGAGAGGGAAAGCAGAGTGTCAGATAACCAGAGTCTTAGAAATATTTTCCTCTGTCTAGAATGTGTCCAAAAACTCCTGGAAAGAGACTCCTGTGGATCGTGCATTGAAAAGATTTCAGCCTGCGGAAAAGCTCTGCTGACATTTGTCGCATGGCCTCTTGTCACTACCACCTCGTGAAGTGCCTTCCCCTCAAGATGTGGAGGGCATCAGATTAGACAACAATTTTTGTGTAGCTCAAAATAAATCGTTGAATTGTAGGTGTTCAGTGCTTTAAAATTAAATGGAGGTAAATTTAGTCTCAAAACTTCACATGGAGTGAAAAATTGAATTCCATCATTTTGAAAAGTTGGAACCAAAACATTTGGACTCTTTCAAAAGCTTTTGTTTTCTGTTCTTTTTCATCTCTTTTGGCCAAGACTATTAGCTTAATTTTGTATAGCTTCAAGAGAAATTGTGAATGGTCCAGAATTTCACTTAAAACACTTAAACCTCAACAAAACCAAACCAAAACACTAAACCTACCTTAAAACAAATGCCTTCAGGTGTAGCTGCTTCTGAGAATAGGCTGTGTGAGAGATAACAGCCAAGGTTATGATGTTCTAGTGCTTTCAATATAAAACTATTACTTTTTTTTCAGTTACTCATGCAGGCTGAAATTTTTCCTGCTGGTTCATCTCTTAAAACATTTGAGCCAAAGTAGTCTTCTCTTTCCAGGAACAAATTGGGAGGAAATTATGTTCTATTACCCATTAAAAAAAAACAAACAAACTCAGCTGTTTCAATGTGAAACTCTCAAAACGTCCACACAAAAATACTTGACGTTTGTTGATAGTATGTGGGGGCCTCACTCTGCTGATGTGCATTTTTCTGGTCCTAAATTTGCAGCTAATTCTGTCTCCAGCTGTGCATGTTGCATGTTTTGGAGCCCCTGCTTCTGAACTATCAGTGCATGAAAGAGGAAGAGACTGCTGTCCGTGCTCACGTGCCCAACATAGAGCTTCATTTGCTCTCCATCCCAGTTCATTCCTGCAGCAGGGATCTGTGCCCTGACTGAGGCAGCCCTGGGCAGCATGTGATAAAGGAGCATGTGATCATAGCATTGGGGACATTGTTGTAGTGTGTGTGCACATGGGGAACAAATTTTGGTTGCACAATTAACCATAATTCAGGGATTTCCTAATCACTGAAATCTTGACTCTGCAACCTTATGAATTTTCTTCCATCTGTGGTGGTGTAATTCATTGCTATAATCGCAACAGATGGCTGGGTTTTTTTTTTTTAAACCATGATACGGCAAAAAACTGAAATAGAAAAAATTGAGAGTCTTGGGGTCTGTGATGTTATACACTGTATGAAGTGTCAGGTTCTGATACGAGTATACATTTGGCATTACCTGGCTATAAAATGCAGTTTTCCTAATCAATGTTATAAAAATCCCCGATTATATTTTTTTGATAGCTCACAATACCCTACTTTTTCCTGGGTAGTAGCCAGGTAGTAGCCACTTGTCACTGTAATGACTCTTACAGCTCTGCCATGGCAGCTTCATGTGCATGCGTCACCATCCTTAGCCTACCGACACTGAACTGAGACAGAGCACAAATGATAGAGGAAGGCATAATCCCGTCTGTCTTGCAGGCTGCAAGCTAAGGATAGGCGATACAAGTTTGGAGAAAGGAAATGCAACTTTTTCCCCAAATCTTTGGCTTAACTCAATGTACATTGTGAGCCCAGTTACCTTTTCAGAAAGCTTCAGTTTCTGTAGATCTCTGCAGTTCCTGGCTTCACGGCACCAGGTATGTCAAAACACCATGTCAGAGGCTGATTTGATGGCATCATAGTTCAACCAGATGCAAGATGTAAATCCTAGGAAAGGTTTTCTGCTCTCCTTTGAATTTTGGAGAGCCTAGAGCAGAGGCAGCAAAACATCTGAATTTTTGGGAGAGTTCTTCAAACCAACCTCTGAACTTTTGGGGGGTCATAAGTGTCATAAGTGGTCTAAGGAAAATGTCAGCATTTACCTAATTTGATATTGGGATAAGCAAACTGGAGAAAACTAGAGAATGAAGGTAGGGAACAACTCCTCACTCCCCAGTGTAGGGAAGAAATGTTCCTTCTCCGAATGATGTCTGCCCATCATAATTATCTTTAAAATACACTTTGTAGGTTATGCAGAAAGGGGCTGCATTTTAGCTTTGCAGAGCAATTACCTAGAAGTGATGCACTGATTAAAGATTATACTTTTTGCTTATAGTAAATGAAATGTTGTCTTTGTGCCCCCTGTTATTCCAAAGGCTTCTAGGTAGACACTATATGGGATAATAGAGCACATGGAGAAATGAGTGTCTGTATACATTAAATAGCTGAAGGAGAATATTACCAATGTTAAAAGCAAAACCAGAGCTTTTTCACAGAATGCTGTTAGGGCTAGTGACATTAATGTGACATGCTGAACCCTGCCCAGTATCTGTGGGAATGCAGGTGAAAAGTTTTGGCTGTTCCGAGCTCAAGATACTGACAGCTTGAGAGGCAGTGCAGGTAGCAAAAGAGGCCTTGGCAAGAGACAAAATAAGGGCAAACTAAGATACCCACATACTTGCCCTGCTTCACTATGTGCTATGATGCTCTAGCGCGGTCCTTTGGACTCCTTATATTGCCGGTAGTTATTTGGGGATTTGGTGGTTTAGTGGCAGATTTTTTCACTGTTTTGTTTTTCAAGGAAGAGAAGCCATATATCAGCTGGAAAAAGTTGCAAGTCTGCGCTACTATAGATTTTGCTGGTCATTTTGCGTTTCTCTTGAAAGAAAGTTTTTGAGAATCATCACGTAGAAACTTTGGGCCAGCGTTACCCACCTTCTCGTGCAGGGTGTAGAGCTTTTCCAATTCTCCCTGCTGCTCATAGAGCATGATACAACTGAAGAGAATAATGTTATAAAACTTGCATTATTATTTTCAGGCATTTTTTTCACTTAATACAATCACTTGAATTTATAATTGAGGCTGCCTGCGACATCCTTTTAATCTAGTAATGGTATAACTCTATAACAGTCTATTTGAAATGTCAGCATTAGGGAGGGAGAGTGTGCTGGATAGCCGGAAAATGTGCTCATCCCTAATGCAATTATTAGTATTTTTAAATAACTTGTTCAAAAAGAGGGAGAGTGAGTTGCTGACTGCACATGCAAAGCTTTTCCCCCACCTTGGGATCCATTTTCATCCCTAGTGGAGGTGTGGAAGAAGGGAAGCCAAAGCAATGACATAGCTTCTGCCTTTAGCCCTTGCTAGAAAAACATCCTGTTACACCTAATATCCTCCACAGCAATCGCTTCATTGGCCGTAAGCCAGAAAACTTTCCCACTCATGCCAGTCTCCTGCATAACAATAACAGACGTTGGTGACAGCCACTTGCGAGGTGTGGCTCTGACTCATGCTTCATGTTTGCGCCGCTTCCTCCTGCACACCCACCCCAAAACACGTCCATGGAGCGGGGCCCCACGATGCCATCGTCCACTTGGTCCTGCAGCCAAGCCCGGGGCTCCTTCCAGCGTTGCCGTCTGCTTCTGCGGCTGCTCCTGCACTGTTGCCTTTTTTGTTTCTTACGTCCCTTCTGGAGGCCTCGCTATACCCTCCGTAATCTCTGGTCGAAAAGCTAGACTGATGCCACTCAAAGGTGTCCTAATCGGCAACAAATGTGTGACTGGATGCTGCTTCGTTGCCAGGCAAGGCGAGTGATTGGGAGCGTTGCATCCACTCTCTGTTTTGTGCGAGGACTGGTTACCGGTGTGGTGGGTTCAGCAGGAGCTGCCCTGCACGCTCTCCCTTCCCGTCTCCTTTGGGCGCTGCTCTGAAAACCTGGGGACAGAGTACTTCTAATATGTTGATTTTTTTTAATCTGTTAAGAAGCACAGGAGGAAATCAGTAATGGTAGACTGCTGGGATTATTTTCGAACTATGTTTTGATTCCCTTAGTCAACTATAATGGGACTGCAGGAGGCTTTATGATAAGCTGTAAAAACTCACAGCTGAGTGTGGTGGTTTAATGGTCACAGGGACTTTAAAAAAATAATATAGTTTATTTTTATGTATCATCCTTTAAAAAAAGGGCAAAAAAAAAAAAAAGTCAGGAAGTATTTTACAGGGAGGAGGTAAAATAGGCAGTGAATGCTTCCAGAAGCTGGATGCTGCTTTGGAGGGAGAAAGGGTGAAGTGGTGTATAAAGAAGGACAGGTACCATTTACAAGTGGGAAGGATGAGGGGAGAGAATGGAAAGTGAGAGTAATGGGAGAAAGAAAATGAATATGGAGGAGTTGGACAATACAAGAGGGGAAGGATGCAATTATAGAAAGGGAAAGAAGAGGGGAGGTGAATGTTACATTTGGGGCTAGATGCGGAGGAACAAGGTTTGGCAGCAGGGGAGAGCGATGGGTTTAGTGGGAGGTGGCTGCTGAGAGGGGAGGGAGAGGGGCAGGGCTGTGAGAGGAGGGATGATGGCTGGGCGAGACATTTGCCTGACCGAATCAGTGGGTTTCCATGCTTCTCCTGGAGGTGATGGTTGTACACTGGTACGTGATTTCTGGGAATTTAAGGAAACACAATTCCAATATTAGGTTCACCGGTCATGCCACTAGTTTCTGCACAGGAGCACTCTTTCCAAAGACAGTCTCTGTATGGGATTTGCATAGAAAGAAAGATTGCTAAGCAGAAACACCCTCAGGTAGACCAAGCATCCAGACTTCTCTCTCAGTGATGAGTACCTGAAGTTAGCACTGTCAAAGATAGTCCTTTGTGGTTTTAATCCTAAGTGATTATAGGGCTTCTGCAACATGCCCTGTGATGGCAAACCTCAAAGAAAGGCAAGAACCCATTTGAGCTAACAGATTTTCACCTAAGCTCTCCTGACTTCTTGTCTTCAGAACAAACTGAGAAAGTAGCTCTTGTAATCCTATTGAGCACTCAGGCCATGAATACCCAGACACAAAGGCTTGGCATGCAGCAGGATTAGAAGGGCATAAAGAGACATGGTACCTCTAGGGTGGCACCTCCTGCTCTTCCTATTGAGGAAGGAATCTCCTAACATCATTTTGAAGTCAGCATCCAGCAACCAATCTGAAATCCAGCACCAGTGTATTTCAGTTGCAACCTGTGTCCGCTCCTGTTAGAAGCTCGTTGTTAAGCCTTGATAATGCTATCCCCGTCTCCAAGACCTCACAGGCCTTTGAGAGATGTAGGGATAGGGAGGTCTGGAGCCATTGGTGAATTGAAACAACAAAGAATTTCCCTTCCACTGAACAATGCAAGTGAATGAATTTTATGCAGATGAAGTACTTGGTTTTAAAAAAAAACAACACAAAACCCCCCCAAACAAACAAACAAACAAATCCCCCCAAAACCCAGGATGTTTTATGACTGGAGAAGGAAATAGTGAGAGAAAATACCAAAGAGCCTGAAGGCCAAAGAGCTTTTATTCCTCACTCTGAAGAAGAGTAGAGTAGATTTAATGGTCTCAGGAGGAGGGATAAGGAAGCTACAAGCAACAGAAGTAATTATAGTAAACTGTGCAGAAAATTAGCCTTTCTGAATGGGGTTATGTCTTGACCATTTGTCAGTACTTAATCTTAGCTCTTCCTCTGGATCCTCCCAATCAGAGTTTCCTACAGAGTGAAATCCTTGAAAGCCTGAAGCTTTCCTTAGCGTGCCGCAGGTTCCTCCCCGGCTCCCTGTCCTCCCCGGCTCGCTGCCTCCAGGGAGCCTCACACCTGGACACCTGACAGGAGCCAGAGGTGGATGGACAAGGGGTGCTCTTCGTGCGAGCCTTAGATGTCGAGCTGTGGTACAGCAATGGAAATGCCACTGTGGATTTCCATTCAGTGTCTTTTCGCCTGAGATGAACCACTGGGAAAAAAAAAAAATAAATCCAAGAGAGAAGTACTCTATTCCTCTGACCTGCTTCCTACCCCGGTATGTGCGTGCTGCCTACCGTAGACATTAAGGCTGTAAAAGCTTATTGTCAAATCAATTCCGTTCTTACTGAGACTGGAGAGACCAGGCGTGCGCCTTGAAAGACTTTAAATCTTGCCCCTCCCTGATGATTTGCAAAGTTTAATTTCTGTAATGGGCTCTGGTGACAGAGGCATTCACTGTTTTTCCAACAGGAATTGCTGAATGTATGAATGACTCATTCTGTAGGCGGGAGATATAATGGCAGCCTTCGATATCCTGATCTAAGGGTGGGGAGGTTGTGTGGGAGGGGAGGAATGGGGTACACTTTAAGTGAAATTATCCACCTTGCTTCCCCTTCATCAGGCAGCCCCTCCTTCTTCTCTCAAAAGTCCCTTTCTGGCCTGGTATCAGGATAATGCTGAAAGAGGGAAAGGGAAGGCTGAGGGACCTCCTGTGGGAGATGAAGTTTATAATATATGCATTTGCCTGGAAATGCCATAAGAAATTAATATTTGTTACAGAAACAGTGGGACTGCATTAATATTTTAATATTAAATGAATATTTAATTTGAAAGCTTTGATTTGAAAGTGAATGAGACAGCCATGACATGAACGGTTGTGCTGTTCCTGTTAAGAAATGTTAATGATTTTTTGACATTGTCGGTAGCAATAACTTTACACTGTTTCAGTTACATAATGCCTTTGAAATATTGGTAAAGTGATTACCGAGAACAAAAAGCAGGCTGGCTTCAGCAGCCCTTTTGGGAAGGACTTACGTTAGAGAAAAGTGTGATTTCCTCCAGAAAGAGGATCCCACCCGGTCTCCCAGAGCCGGGCCAGCTGGGGCATTGGGTGGCCACCCTTTTCCCAACATCAGCATCCTTACGCTGGTTTCGTCCCTCTCTCTTACCTGAGGTGCCCCAAGATAACACATTGCTCTGGCAGTGGCTCCTGAAGAGTAAGGCTGAACCTAGAGGGGCTGAGAGCTTCCCAGAGCCAGGCTTCGCAGCTGGCTTCCCACAGTGACTCCTGCCATGGACCTCGGTGCCTTTTATAGCTGAAAATGGCTTGCTCTAGGATTTCTTAGGGCTTTTCTGGCTGAAGATGACTCAGGGGTATCTGTTAATTTTCATGCATTCAGTAATCTTAAACATCAAAAATACCTTAATCACTCAAGCAGGTTTATTTTGTACATTATAAAGGGCTGTTGAAGCTCTACCTGTAGTTTCTGGGAGCTCTCTTAGGGTTTTCCTCTGGGGTGTGAAGGCAGTGAGGGAACAGAGGAAAGCAAACAGGTCTGTCGCCTCACGAGCATCCTGAGTTTAATCTTAAATTGCAGCTGAAACTGGAAGTCCTTGGCTGAACGTGGCTCCAGTGAACCTGAACTAGATACCTACAGCCTGTAGGCATCGGTTCTGAGGACTCTCTGCCTATAGTTTTTAAACCCCTTGAAAACTCTTAGAAAAAGCCCTCTGCTGAATAAATAGGCATGTGGAATATTTTTGTGACATGGTCTGTTACCCATTAGCTCAGAACAAGGAAAATTCATCTAAAAAATAATTAAAGAGACACTTTGGCATGGTGTCTTGAAAGCTGTACCGTGCTGTAGGTTCCCAATTCCAGAAATGTGTTTCTTCTTAAGGCCAATCTTTGCACAAAATTAAGAGAAAAATGAAACCTAAATTCACAATGTGACCCAATCTAAACAAACAGAGAATGTTTTTCTTCCTTTTTTTTTTCTTTTTTTCTTTTTCCCTCCCTCTCTCTTTTAATTTCACGCCATTGTTACAATCAGCCTTATTAGAAGTAAGTTAGTGGAACGAGGAAACAAAAACCCAATATAGGATGCGGTTTAAAGTACTGGTTCTTGAGCCTGATAATCTTTCTCATTTTTCAACTGCATTTTTCTGATGGCAGTCTTGGTGAATTTAGTGTTGGCAAAAGATGCTAGACATAGAAGGATGGAGGCTTGAACTTGTATAATAAATGTCAGCACATGTTTTTGTCTGCTGCACCTCTGCCCTCGTCCCTCCACTATCTCCTGGTACCTTCAGGTAGATTCTAGGTGAGGTTTTGAGAAGTGAAGGCTCATTATGTCCTCCAACAAATCACGTCACAGAAGGCAATCAAAAAGGATCAGATCAACTTGATAACATCGGCCATACTTGGCAAGGTTGGAAAAAGAACAACTACCATTGCATCCTGGTAGAAAATTAGCAGCTGAATATGTAAACATCAACTCCTATTTAAATCCTGCACTTCCACTGACATAATTGGAAAGGTAGGCACCAACATACCTATATAGGTCTTGATTTTGGTTGATTTGCTCCAACCTATACAATGGGGCTCATTGCCCCACTCACCTTTAGTGAGAAAGCTGCCCGCATTCCCCACAAAGTAATTGCTGTAAACTCCACGTACAGCTATTCCTGTTAAAAGTTGGCAGTACATTACTTGCCACAAAGCATGCACTGTTTTGGAGCACGTGACATTTTAAGGGCTGAAATATTGTGAATACTCCTAACAAAGTTGATTTCATTTGTGAACAAAAAGCCTCCCTATTTTTCGTAGTAACTGTTCAGTAAACTATTCTGACAACAACTCAAGTCTGATCAAATTAAAATCAGTCCAACTTTTTTTTAGTGATGAACTGAACTGAAAGGATTTGGTATCCTAGAAAGAGTTGCTAACCTTTCTGGGCAGGTCCTACAGCATTTAATAGCAAAGGGTACCTTTTTGTATAAATATTGTGAACTATGGAATTTAATGAGATTTGTATTGCGCTATAGAAATGTACTTTAGAGAATTAATTTTGAAGTCTGTAGGTATAAATGTTTTCTAAAAATAGCACTGAATATATACAGGGCTTTGTGCTTCTATGCCTATTTAGTTTTGGAGAATGTTTTCATGTATTATTTGGGTTTTCATTTGATGCACTTTTCTTTTTCCTTGTTCTTTTTTAAAGCATTGGTAGCAAAGGAATGAAAGGAGGCTATTTTTTGCTACAGGATAATTTTTGATATTTCAATTCCAGTTTTTGCCTCCTGAGGAATTTTCTATTTTCTTGAGATTCTTAACCAGGTCATTCACTTACTCATCGGTTTAATTACCTGCCCTAGCAGTGTATCTGAGCTGCCATTTCAACAGTCCAGTCCATTTAGTGTGTCACAGATGTGCTTGTGCAATAACAAGCAGTTTTAAAACTCGGATACGTGAAATGTCCTCCAATACAAACAAGGTTATCATTTTCTCACATCCAGTTCTCTGCAGCTTTTATAGCTGTCCATATGATGTTTTCTGTTTTTCTATGCTAGTGGGCAAACGGGGTTTGACACTCAATAGCGAGCTGTACTGCATCAGAGAGATCTGCTACGTATCACTGGAGAACCGGGTATCACCTCAAAGAGCAAAGGGAATTTTTGAAAATCCTGTTAAATGCATTGACAATGAGCTGGGGATAAAGTCAAAACCCTGCTTAGACATTTCGATTGAGAGTTGCCATACAACTATAGCCAGTGGTGGGTCTTGGCTGAAAATGTATTTATACATTAAGACAGATAGAGATGGATTTCACTAGTTTAAATGCAGCTTTAGTGCAGACAAAAGCAATAGGGGGTGGCGGGGAAAGCACAGGCTGCCACCACCCTCACATATGGCAATCGTTTCCTATAATGCTTGTTATATTGTATTTATTTCACGCAGTGACATATCACAGAAAGCCACCGATGCCAAATTCTTAACAAAAAAAACCCCAACCTGCAGCTTTTAGTGAGGGCTGTGCTCCAATTTATTTGTGTTTTGTTGTTGGTTTTATTTTTCCTTCTGCTTTTCATCTATCTGGTTTCTATTTCCACTCTTTCTGTTCTTTCCTTCTGCGTTTTGTTTTGTCTTGTTTTGTTTTTTTACCGTATTTGAGGAATCTCAGTTGCACTGAGAAGCCTGGGAGGTATGAGTGGAATGTTTTGATTTAATACATCCTTGCCTGAACTTTCTTTTGACAAATCAATTAATATCTGTGGATTCTGGGGGCAGAGTATTGGGGGGTACAGGGAGATGAAGCAGCTGGGGTGCAAGGCTGGTATGAGGATGAGGAGGCTTGACAGTGCAGCTGGGATTAGAAAGGGAGGACTCTGGAGTGCTTGCTTCAGGTGCAAGGGGATGACAGATAAAGTTATGAGATTTTTCAAATTCTGAAGCTAAGCACATGACTGAAAAGACTAGATGTATCTTCCAGGCAGGCAGGTAATCACCTTGCTCTGCGATGCCAGATCCTACCTGCCTTGCTCTGAACTTCAGGTTTAAGGTATAATCTGCAGTTTGGCAGAGGTTGGTTCAGATGCCGGGTGCATTGCGTTTGGACTGACATAGCCTCCTGTGTCAGCTTGGGGCAGAAGTTAGCCTTTAACTGCTGATTTATGGGTGATCTCAAGGACCCACGTCCGGGTGAGGATCAGATGCCTGTGAGGCTTGGGAGCGTTTGAGTCAAGGACTCGACTTGGGCCCTGTGTGCTGTGAAGACAGGACAAACTTCTAAATTCAGATCTGCTGCTGAAGGCTGTGACGGCCTGGCTGGGAGGGTTCCCCACTTGGCTCCGTACCTTGTGTGCATGGGACTCTGCAGCTGTGTTTTTCAAATGCCATTCAAATGAAAGCAGAAAGGGGAAATCCCATTTTACTGGGAATAGCTCTCAAATGCAGAGAGAAGCTTTTCCTCTGAATTCTGTCTTTTGGCTTTCTTGCTGCAGAATGACACTCAGTGTCTTTCTCTTGATCAATTTGTTTATCATTTGCTTGATTATCTTCTTCAATAGCAAGACACGACAGGTTTCTCTTGTTAATCCTGTTAGTACTGGCATTGGAGCAGAAATTTATTTTAGGAAAAACATTTGGGAATGTTAAACTTTCTTGTAGATGATGCCTGTGAATACCAAAACATGGCCTGATATGTTTGAATTTTCTAGATTATTCCTGAGCCATGTATTTCTGTCTGTCTGAGTCCTGCTCCTTGTCTCTCCCCATACGTATTTACATGCCAGTACCAGACTTTCCTTCTGGCTTTCAGAGCAGCTTGTGTGGCTCTTCTGATATAGTACCACAATGTGCTGACTACACCTTGGGGGAGCTGAGAGTGCAGCAAGCAGAACCCTCTTCTCCATCCCCACCTCCTGGACCCACCTCTCCTCCAGCGGCTGATGCCACCCTGCCCGAGGGAGCCCACCTTGGCACGTGGGGCTGGAGAGCCGCCCTGCCGCTTCTGCTGTGTTCCTCCTCCAGGACAGCTGATAATGACCTTTCTCTCTTTAATGTTTTAAAAGTGATGTATGGTTAGAGGAAGATGTCAGAGCAGAGCACTGGAAGACTGATGACCTCCCATGTATCTTCTGAACAGGTACCCAGCTAGCAGAGGCCCCATATGCCTTTCCAAGGCAGCCCCCCTCCCCTCTCTGCACCCGTGTATGCTATTTATCTTGTGGGGAAAACATTAGTAGGTCTAAGAGGATAGTTTAGGCTCCAGAGCTCACTCAGTCCTTGACCTCTTGGCTGAGACTTGCCAGTGGGGCGGTGACTAATTAACAGCAACTGCAGTGGTGTGTTTTGTGTTGTGGATACATGCCTCTTTGGGTGGAATGTATCTGCTAATGTACCGTATGTTTACAAAGGCAGGGGACCCCTGTGTAATAAGCAAGCCCCCGTCTTTTCTGTCTTAGAGTTGTTTGACTGTCTGGTGCTGGGCCCAATCGACCCTCCCGATTTGGTCTTAGCTGTTTTGGGAGCCTGAGTACTCCTGCTCATCCCGGAGATGGATTTGAGGTGGCCCCAGCGGATGTCAGGGTGGGCTTGTGGGTCCTGTCATGGATACAGCTCTCTCAAGTTACAGACTGCAGCGAGGCAGCCCAAACAAATGGAAAATGCTCAGGGGTGAATAAAGCAATGGCCCTGTGCAGTCCTCCTCCTGCAGGTCATAAACCAAGTACCAGTATTTGCAAATCTCTAGGAGATGCAAATCACAAGGAGTTTTTCCCTTCCTGGTCAGTTGACTGCTTGTCTTGTTCCCCTTTCCTTCCCAGCCAGGTCCAATTCTCTTCCCCCACCATTTGACCCAACCCCAGAAATATGGGAGGGCATGTATCCTTTGTGTGAGATGGTTTGGGAACCACATAACGCATCCTGCGTTCTGGAAAATGAGGGGATCTCCTTGTGCGCTCTCCTGGGTTTTACCTGTTTTTTCAAGAGCAACATTTGGTAACCCCTCCTCACGGCCCCTCAGAAACTCCTCATTGGGCAAACAGAAGCAATAAAAAGAGTGTTCTGCAGTTCTGGTTTTCAGCATCCTGGTTTCATCTGAGGATCCTAAATCTCTGGGCAAACAGACTTTTAAAATAGGCATCATTTTAGTCTCCTTAAATGAGAGGGGAAAGCGAGGCAAAGAGTTTTTGTGTTCTTGTCGGGGTTTTAAACCTGTGCAAGAGGGGCAGGGGGCTCCAAGCAGGGCCTTTGATATAGGGGCAATGCCAGGAGGGCCTGGGGAGGGTGCTGGGAGCTCGCTCCTGCCAAGGGCACAGGGGAGCCCCTCGGCCGTCCCGATGGTGTGGGGCCGGCTGGGCATGGTGCTGTGGGCACTTGCTGAGACCCAGGAGGTCCTTCCTCCTCTCAGTATCTTTTGCTTTAGGCTGTGATTTTGCTGCCCCCATCAGTCTGCTGGTTTAGGAACCTGCCTCTTTTGCCTGTGTGGTGCTCTCCCGTATCGGGATGTGGCCCTGCCACAGTGAGAGGTGGCCTGGCCCCAGAGTCGCCCCGTGGAACCCACTGGGGCTGCTCACATAAGCCTTGTGCACCCTCACGTGTGCGTCTTGGGTCACAGGGACGTGGCCTTGGAGTGGCGACTGGGCACCACGTAGGTGAGGTCCGGTGGTGGTTCTCCTCTTCACGCCTGAGCAAGGATTTCATCCGTGCAGTCCATCCCAAACACCCAGAATTCTAGTATACAGTCCAAATCAAAATGGACCCACTGAATTAATCAGCATTTACATGATTTAACTAAAGAGGAAGAATGTGCCCCATTGCTTACATCATCTACAGTGTCTTTTTGCTCCCACTACGATGTTGTAGCATAGAGATTATTGCCCCACCCCCAAGAATGTATTTCAAGAATGTGGTGAAAAAAATACAAAGAATATGTAACTTTTCTGGAAATGTGATATTTCATGAGGGAAATTTGAAGGATAAAGTAACCGAATTCCAGGCGAACAGGCATCACTATTGTTAGGAAATACAGCTCTCTGCAGGGCAAAAAAGAGTGGTATGCCAGGTTTAAATAGGAATTTATAGCCACTGACTGCAAATTACCTTACAAAATTACAGATACCTTCATAAAGTCATCAATTATATGTTTAGTCTTGGTTGTCATTTATTGCCCTCCTTAATTGTTCAGTAAACTTTTTTGGATTCAATGGTATATTTCAAATTGACATGAAGCTGTTTTATTGATGTAAATTAACATAGTGTGTATTTTACATATGGGACAACTGGGGAAACAGCAGTAGGAGAGTCTCTTACCCACTAGTAAAGGCAACGTAGTGCTGGTGTTCTGATTTCTGCTCAAGTTAGTGTAGTTGTATGGAATGATGAGTATGCAGGCAATAGTTATGAAGGACCCTTAAAATCAGGATTGTTATTGGTATGGAGTGGGACAATAAAGTCAGCACACAGACTTGTAATCATTCATCCTTTTTAAAATAGGAGGAGGAAGGACAGAGAGAGAAAACGTTTAAAAAACTGGCAAATTTACAGAGTCCAAATTAAGTCTTCTGTTAAATCTTTTCCAGGGCTGAACATGTTTGACATTTTTTTATTGTTGGTTTTTTGGTTATTAGCATTTCTGCATTTTCTTGGGCTCACGAGGAGCTATAGCCACATTCCACCTAACGCAACCCCGTCTCACCGTCTTGACACCAAGCGAGTGGCTCGCTCTCTCTCCTAAGAGGTGCTGGACTTCATGGGATTCACAACCCAGAATGCCCAAATCCCTTTTTCTTTGAAGCTATTCTCGGCTCTTTGGGTTTCATTCCTCGCTATTCTGTGGAGGCAGTGTGATTCCTATCATACCATTGTTGATTGCATAAAATATTCCCTGAATCCAACACGTTGCATTAAAATCTGGTGTCTGGGCCCTGTCTGATTCTGAACAGAGTAGCTGTTGGATTGCGTTTCAGCGATCCTTAACCCAAGCCAAGTTCGGAGAGACTTGATTGGGATATCGGTGAGGGGTAAAAACCATGCAAACCTCTGCTGTGATTGATGGAGTTGTGCACAGTGAGGACAAATATGTACAAATACTTGCCCAAAATAGTAGGGCCTCAATTCAGCTGTAACTGGCAGACTTTTCAGCTCAACTTTCAAGAAACATTGTTTTTAATTGACCTTCGTGTGAGTGATTTGAAGAGCCAACACTGCTTTTCACAACAAGAGTTTCAAATGGTGGAATCTCCCATCATATGTAAAATTAATAATTTTACTATATCATGAGTGATTAAACCTGACCCTCAGGGAGCCAAAAATAATGCTGTGTGACTTCCTTGCCTAATTAACACAGCCCAAATGTGAAAATGTGTACATTACAGTTAATTGTGTGCTAATTTGCCTTAGAGAAATACTAAATATGAGGAAGAAATGGGCATATAATTTCAAACATATTTGAGAGGTTTTGCAGTCTGCTTGCAAATAGGAGAAAAAAAAAGTAGAAATTTGACAAAACCATTATTTGTTATGATTTATTCACTCAGCTCTAGTCTTGAACCTGGGAGTTATTGGCAGCTTCAGCTAAGATTCCTGCTGAGTATTTCTACTTATAATGACTGCATACAGCATGTAGCTCAATGCTATTTTTTTGGCATAATATCATAAATATCTATTTTAATTCTTGTCTCTATATGTGTATCTAGGGCTTGGTGCTTTTTTCCTTTTTGTTGTGAAAATACCTCTAGATGCAGGACAATATCCTGCTCCCTTTACTTAAGAGAATACTCCACTCGAGTTCAACAGGAGGATTATTCTCCTTGGGTAGAAACCCCCCTGCCAGAAGGCCTGTACATCACTTAAGTACTGGCTTAAGCAGAGAATAAATGTCCATCTGTGCAGGGTAGAATTTCATCTGTTGTCAGGGAAGTTAGATCTGACCCACAGACTTAAGGGATCCCAGATTTACTCAATATTCCTAAAATCACCTCTTTTCCACTCTCTGTTCTTTATCACTCAGGACTCAAGAGTTTATGTATCACATTTTCTTTATGCTTTTGCTATGTCTTAGAAATAAAACTGTTTAAACATGAAATTCGTGCTCTGGAGGTAAATTCCATCTTGTCATACTTTCTTCTGTCTTCCGTGAATACCGAAAGCTGAGCTTTGGACCTTTCCTTTGTAGCAAGAACACCCCAGAATTTGTTACTGGAATTGCAGTCTGATGCATTGAAGTGTTGCGTTTTGGTCACAGTGAAGCCCTTTCTTCTGCCAGTAATATTGTAAGAGATAGAAGGTCAAGTATGTTCAAAATGAGATGGTGCAGTGCCATCAAATTGAAATGTTTCAATAATTTTCTTTGACGATTTCAGCCAAATCATAATGTCCCTAAGAAACGTTGTGACTTCACAGATTTAGCTTTTTCCACTGGAAAAACTAGAACCTGCATTATTTGAGTTTAAGAGCCTGCTCTTCCAGACTGCACGTGGGCAAAGTTCCCACTTTGGGGGACTTTGGGGGAGTTGTCAAGTGGAGAAAGCAGCGTCCCCGGCAGCAGGACTCTTCCTGGTTTAGCTCTGTTTGAAGTCGAACAGGTTCACTTTAAATGTTTCAATTTTTGTTTGAGTTGCACTGTCCTCTGTGTGTTGAAGTAGAATAGTAAAGTGCAGTACTTAAAGCTCTGATCTTAAATTGTTTCTGCCGAGCAGGCACGTACGCATGTGTGTCTTTTTTGCATCCCTCTGAGTTCTTTGGGACATTTATGAGAGTTTATAGCGTGGTATAGTTTGTTTCCTAGCTAACAATTTCCTCTTGGTTGTTGAGAGGCTTAATTGCTTTGAGGTCTTCTATTAAAAACTTTGTAGACGTTGCCAGTATTTTGTGTCTGTCTTGTAAGTAGAGCTGTTGTGGAGGGAAGGTCTGTGTGGTTATAGAGGGGCTGGTCAGCTGTAGTTCTTGCTGACTTCTGGTGGGACTTATATCTGTGGATATAGCCAAGATCT
Source organism: Aptenodytes forsteri (assembly GCF_000699145.1). Lineage (NCBI taxonomy): Eukaryota > Metazoa > Chordata > Aves > Sphenisciformes > Spheniscidae > Aptenodytes > Aptenodytes forsteri. The sequence continues at coordinate 1,533,626 of NW_008795575.1, forward strand.
CTGAAAATGCCAATTGTACATTCTTCAGTGTTTGCAAATTAGCAAGAAACTGAAAAAACATCAGGCTCTCGGGAGCCTTGCAAGCATGCAACAACTCTTTCTCATTGAAAAATTTACTTTCGTTAATTTTATCATGTATATTTTAAGTGTTAGTATTCATAACAAACTCATACTAATAGGGTAATCTGCAAAAGCAGAAAGATAACAGTCCCAGGAAAACTCTCTTGTGAGATTCCTGTTAAAAGTTGCTAGGAAAGTAAGGTGTGACAATCGTTAATTTTGAGATGGGAGAAGAGGATGATGTGGGTTGCTGGGTTTGTGACTGAATTTGGTGCGATTTAACTTGGTTCTACTGGATGACTTCTGAGTGGAATAGTGGCCCGCAGATTCAGAGTGTGCTACTGCTAAGTCATTTCCACTTATTAAGTACTTAGAAAAATCCTTTTTGTTGCCATCAGGGGGAGCTTTTGAGATCTTTCAAGAGTGAAAAAAAAAAATTAAAAAAAAAAAAAAGGAGAAAAAAAAGAAACGTCCCAGCTCAGAAACAGAGATCTACAAACCAGCAAGCAGCCAGAATCTTACCTGTGGCTACAACTAAGCCAGGGAAACCAGGGGAGCTGAATTCCTTAGACTGAAAAATTAGCAATATTGAGAGAGGATTTTTTGACTCAACCCACCAATAAAATTAATAATTTTTTTTATTATTATTTCAAAAAAGCCAGGAGTCTTTGGAGCATTCAAAAGCCAAATTCTGCTCTGTTGCTACAGCTTCTGGAAGGCAAATGCTCTTCAAAAAGCTTCTCTCCTTTTAGCTCCTGATGATTCGATGGGGACCTTTGATGCAACATTTGGATAAGCTGCACACAACTGCACTGAGGGGGACCACAAAAGGGGGAGCCTGGCTGATTGCATAACTTTAAGAAAATAATAAGAGGAAAAAGAAAGAATTAGAAAAGGAGAGAGAGAGTGAAAAAGAGAGAAAGACAGAAAGCAATTAAAAAAATATCTGAGACTCAAGTTTCAAGACTCTTTATGTGCTGCAGAGGAGCATAAGGTTTACCAGCAAAGTGCAACGGGGAGTCTGAGAGGAGAAATAGCTTTCTCTTTTGCCAAGAAAAAAAAATAGGAATGTGTGTTTTGGACTGGACTGAGAAAGAAAGCTGGGGAGACTGCAAAAAGGGGGGTGCAGGATTTTTGTCACATTGATCCATTCATCTTGATTGTCTTCTTTAAAAAATAAATAAGAGGGGGGAAAGTGATAGGGGGAAAGAGGAAGAGAGGAAAAGAAGGGGGGAAAAAGAAAACAGCAAAAGTGTTTGAACCTCTGGAGCTATCTGCTCCTTCAAGCTGATTGATTAGTCATGATCCCTGCAGTTTTAATGGGAATCATTCAATTGGGAAGGTGGAGCACCCTAGAGTAGATTAGCATATTCTTGTTTACTCATCTTCTGAGGGGCTTTTTCTCTTTTCTTTCATTTTGTGGAGAAGAAGGGAGGGGGGGAGGTTGAAAAGGGGGGAAGGAGGGGGTTGTGGCTTATGTTATAAAGGAGGCCAAAAAAATAAATAGATTAGAGCATCTTTTGGGGGGAGGGAAATCAGTGGGTCTGAGTCTTGGAGAAAGCTGGAGGGGGTTGTTTTGTTTTTTGTTTTGTTTTGTGTGTGTGTGTGAGAGTGTGTGTGTGGTTTTTTTTAAGAAGAAAAAAATAAAGGGAAGAAAATCCAGCAGAGAAAAGAAGAGAGAGAGGAATTCCTGCTGCGGAGGAATAGAGGAGAAGACAGATAGAGGAGGAAGAACAGAGAAATACATTTCAACCAAGAAGGAGTTTTGATTTATTTTATTTTTATTTGTTTTAAGGGAAAAAAAAATCTATAAGCAGGAAAAAGAAAGAAAGAAAAAGAAAAAAAGAAAAGAAAAAGCAACTGAGAAGGGTTATAAAAAGAGCAAATACCAAGAAGGGTGAACAAGAGAAGAAAGTCAAGGCAAGGAGGAGCCCAAAGCTGGCAGATCGGGAGGATTTGCAGGGGAGAAGGGGGGGGAAGATTGGAAATGCAGCTCTGGAGTTTGCTGCTGCCTCTTGCGCTTCTCTGTACAGCCCTAGCCAGTGGACCCGAATGTGGGATGGACGAGCGCTCCCGCAGGGCAAGAAGGGACACCAGGCACAGCCGCCAGCTCCTCTACACTGCCCCGGGCACCTGTGCCACCAGGTTAGCCCGAGGAAGGCGCTCCACTGCTGGGCTGGAGCCTGGGCATGTCCCCCGCAGGAGGCAACAGCGGGAGGTAAAGGACGAAGAGGAGTCCCTTACCCCGAGCAGGGCGCTCTATTTCAGTGGACAAGGTGATCAGCTGCGGCTGAAGGCAGATATTGAGCTGCCCCGAGATGCCTTCACTTTGCAAGTGTGGCTGAAAGCTGAAGGAGGACAGAGATCTCCGGCTGTCATTGCAGGTAGGTAGTTCGTCGTGCCTGTGGCTGCAGCATCCCTTTTACGTGTCGGGAGCCGGCAGAACAGCCAGCTGTAGGCGTGCGTGTGTATAGTATATGTGTGTGTACATTTAAATGTGCGTGTGTGCCTTGCAACATACGTACGTATGTGAGTGCATGTGTAAACACGCTCGGGTATGTTTATTATGCATATATTTGGTGAAATACCGGAGCTTGGCAAACTGTCTGAAAGTATATGCTCACAGAAAAAGTTATGTAAACTTTTGCATAGGGAAATGGCAATATCCTGGGCAGTTTCTTTATTTCTGTGTGTATGGATTAAGATGCAGATAGGAGAGAGAGCTCTTTTGGTGGGTTTTTACCTAATTTTCAGGTTGGAAAACTGTAAATACAGCATTTGAAAGTAGCTTTTATGTATGTATGAAAAGAAATGTATGTGTCTAGTGTGTGGCTGCAAAGAAATGCATATCTAAGGTCCCTATACGATTTCCTTAGTTTTATTAGCTCTTTAGTGTACTTCACTGTTACCTTTTTAGATGCAATGTTAGCATGTGGTTTCCAAAAAGCTATAAAGGAACTTTTGGCTATTGTGAAACCTCAAATGAATCAAATGAGCTTAGAAAGTTCCCAACCCCTCGACACTCAGCTAGGGCTGGGAATAGCACTGCAGCTAGAGGATGTGTTGAGTATTTTTGTCTCCCCTTAGAAATGGCAAGTGTAACACAAATGATCGTAAGGTCAAATAGCCCTATAAAATCATTTAGTACTCAAAGCAGCTACCAGTCTAAGCTGTCTGAGCTGAACAATAATGAGGAATATTGCACTTTTCTTATTTAAATTTTATGAGCCCATCATGAATTTGGGTCCTTTTCCCCCGTGTTCTCTCCCTCTCCCCCTCTCTCCCGCCACCTCCCGCCCTCTCCCTTGAGCTGCCCCGAGATGCCTTCACTTTGCAAGTGTGGCTGAAAGCTGAAGGAGGACAGAGATCTCCGGCTGTCATTGCAGGTAGGTAGTTCGTCGTGCCTGTGGCTGCAGCATCCCTTTTACGTTTCGGGAGCCGGCAGAACAGCCAGCTGTAGGCGTGCGTGTGTATAGTATATGTGTGTGTACATTTAAATGTGCGTGTGTGCCTTGCAACATACGTACGTATGTGAGTGCATGTGTAAACACGCTCGGGTATGTTTATTATGCATATATTTGGTGAAATACCGGAGCTTGGCAAACTGTCTGAAAGTATATGCTCACAGAAAAAGTTATGTAAACTTTTGCATAGGGAAATGGCAATATCCTGGGCAGTTTCTTTATTTCTGTGTGTATGGATTAAGATGCAGATAGGAGAGAGAGCTCTTTTGGTGGGTTTTTACCTAATTTTCAGGTTGGAAAACTGTAAATACAGCATTTGAAAGTAGCTTTTATGTATGTATGAAAAGAAATGTATGTGTCTAGTGTGTGGCTGCAAAGAAATGCATATCTAAGGTCCCTATACGATTTCCTTAGTTTTATTAGCTCTTTAGTGTACTTCACTGTTACCTTTTTAGATGCAATGTTAGCATGTGGTTTCCAAAAAGCTATAAAGGAACTTTTGGCTATTGTGAAACCTCAAATGAATCAAATGAGCTTAGAAAGTTCCCAACCCCTCGACACTCAGCTAGGGCTGGGAATAGCACTGCAGCTAGAGGATGTGTTGAGTATTTTTGTCTCCCCTTAGAAATGGCAAGTGTAACACAAATGATCGTAAGGTCAAATAGCCCTATAAAATCATTTAGTACTCAAAGCAGCTACCAGTCTAAGCTGTCTGAGCTGAACAATAATGAGGAATATTGCACTTTTCTTATTTAAATTTTATGAGCCCATCATGAATTTGGGTCCTTTTCCCCCGTGTTCTCTCCCTCTCCCCCTCCCTCCCGCCACCTCCCGCCCTCTCCCCGCTTTAGTGATAAAGTGCAGCGAAGTTGTCGTGAAATCGGATACTTTTTGGAGGGTTGCAAACCCTTATAAATGTTGCCACATCCATCTTCGCTCTGAAGGAAGTAATAGAAAATGGAAATGCCCTTAAAAAAAAAAGAAAACAAGTCAGAAAGAGAAACGGGGGGGGGGGGGGGGGGGGGAGGAAGACATGTTTTACAGTTCTTTTGGCAAGGAGATTCCCTGAAAGTACAAAGTTTCCATGTCCTAGGATGCCTTAAAGAGACAGGGAGGATTTCCCCTTTCCCTTTAACTGGAGTCACTTCCTACCAGAAGGCAGCGGATGCTTGTGCCGGTGGTACCGCGGCTGCTCCGCGCCAGCCCAGCTCGCCTCTCCCCTGCCACCCACCCTTCTGCGATTTTCTCTGTCTCCACTGCCCCATCCCTGACCTGCGCGACTGTCGTCTCACAAGAAAGTTGCTTTGTCCTAAGGAAAATAGAAACTAAGATGAACTCAGCAGTGCATTTCCTTAACTTTCCCCAATCCCAGCTGCTCTGCTCACTTGCGAGGAGGGGGACACGGTGTGTGTGTGGCTGCTGGGGTGGGCAGGAGGTGCTGGGCATGGGCTGCTCCTTTTTGCCTTTAGTAGGACAGGCAGATAAGTAATTTCGTAGGTGAAACAGATTATTACTTGCTTTATTTCTCCTGGCTTTCTCATACTCCACTCTTCTGGTTCCCAATCTTAACTTAAACCCCAGGGCTCAAAGTGCTTCTCTTTCAAGTTAGGAAAGACCGAATTTGGGTTTACATGGATCTCATCAGTGGCAAAACACAGTCAGTGTATTTTTTAATGTGTTTAATCCAACACCTAAGACCCCGTGTCTGTCTTTGGTGCAAATATCTCTAATTCATACAATAGGGAACCTAGACAAACACACACAAAGATCATTTGTAGTAAAATACTTTAATTGGATGGGGGAGGTTGGGTTGTTGCCTGTATAAAACACTTGACCCATTTTATGCATGGAAATAACATTCCACTGTGAAAAATGAAAAGAAATGCCCCAGTTTAGCACCATAGAGCTTGCAGCTCAGCTCGGGAGGACTTTGTGATTTTTATTTTATTTTTAAGCCCCCCCTCCCCCCCTCGCACAAACTCTTGAAGAGGAGCCAGGTTTGGCTCTGTGTGTAAACACCTGGAAGAGGTCCAAGAGGAACTCACTTGGAGTATCCTCCGCACACCACAGCCTCCCAGACCTGCAGCAAGCTTAGGGAGAGATTACGCTTCCCTCAATGAGGAAATCAAGGTTTCTGGCTGCCAAAACTCTTGGCTTTCTCATTTTCACTGTTTTGGGATGTGACAGACTCAGGAGCCCTGTTCTGCCATTGAAGTTGCATCTGTAGGACCCCACTGAAATCGAGAGCCCTTCTGGGTGTGTGGGAGGGGGGGGGCAGGGTCTGGGTCAAATTTGCTGACAGTGCCAGAAGTGAGTTTCTCCCCAACTTCCATCCCACTTGCAAAGTGGGAAACTGTGTGATTGTACAGATCTGAGGGAGAGGGCAGGGTTGCCTGGAAGATACCTTTTTCAGAGTCCTCCTTGTATCTTCATCTACTTTCTGCCCCCCACCCTCTGCCTGTATTGACTGCTCCCCTTCCATCCGTCCTTGCTGGCATATAAGTAGTCACTGCGAGTCATATAGGAGCCACATGTGTGCCTATTGGGGAAGCCTGTTGTGTCTGTTAAAAATCTCATGTAGGACTCAAGTTGTTATCAGCTTCTACGCCTGAGCCCTGATATAACGGAGCTCTTCTGCTAATCCAGGCTACAGGAGTTTCTGTTTCTGTCTGGAGCCAACTCTCCTTACGTCACCCTCTGCTGCAGTATTCAATTTGTTTTCATAAATGGCTAATTTTACAGCGCTGTTAAGTGGATTCGTCATTGTGCCGGGCCATGCCCTGTCTCTGATGATAGGCAGTCCTTGGTGCCAGGCTCTGCCAATTTTCACGCTGGTTGGCAGTGATGTTATTGCTGCCCTGTTTGACTTCACTGATATCTGTTCTGGCATTTGTCAGGGAAAGCTGTTGGGAAACTAGAAGTCTGACCCATTGATCTGTGTTACGCAAAAGCTCAGAAGCGTTTTCGGAGTTGGGCTGTGCTTCGTTTGTGCGGCTCCCGTGGTGCGGCTCTCCAGCGGAGGCAGCTCTCAGCTCGTGCGTACTTGCCTCGCTCCCCGGGCTGCACAGTTCTTGGACAAACACTCCTTGGATGTGCGTACCTACCACACAGCACAGTACATCCCTCTTACAAACACACACATGTGCACATGGTATTAATCATGCAAGTTTGTGCACTTTCCCCTGTAGGGTCTTTGAATGCATCTCTAGTTGTGAACGAAGGAGTTAAGGTCCAGACTGTAGTCAAGTTAGGTAATACACATGCCGTGCAAAATAAGACGCTTCAAAGCACCGTTGACCTTGCTTCTGTTGTAATCAAAGATATTTCAGTTCTACTGTGGAAATGCAACTCCATCCTAAGAAACAGGATCCTCCTGAGTCCCTGTCACTGTGTTTTCTGGTATATGGCTCAGGACTGGGATAGCTCATGTTTTCATAGGAATGAGATGTTGACTCTTTACTGGCTGGGAGCTGAGAGGAGCGGGATGAATGATCGGCAGCGGGAGCTGGAGTAAGAAGGCGTGCCTGCTCTGAAGAGTGAAAGTTATTTGTGTTTTGTTTTGGGTTTTTTTTCCCTTCCTGGTTTCATTCTCCTCTGTCTCTCTATTCCTCTGCCTGCCAACAGAGAGCATGATCCCAACTTAATAAAGCTTCATATGTAAGGGAGTGCCTATGTTTTCCCAACTTCAGTCCTTGATGAACATAAAACTGCAGCAGAATCCAAAGGGAAAGAAATGCCAAAATCAGCACAGTGGAGCTCACTTAAAGCCACAGCTCTTGCATGTAAGGGGCTGAGAAACATCTGTGGCAGGGTCCAATAATTGGGCAATTACAAAGATATGTAATTGACGCCGCGTAGGTCTGTTCCCCCCACAGGGTTTAAGAATATATATTTACTTTTGGGGGTTAATTTGGTTCCCTTCTGAAGTTTTGGAGTCTGATATTGATTTAATACACTTCAGGTAGAATTGGTGAGCTGGGTCCTGTCCCTGGAGCTGATCCTTGTAGCGGGAGTGTTGGGAACTTGAGAACATTTTCAATAGAGAATTTACTCTGAGTTTCACTGGCGTTAAAATAATAGGTAGGTAGATAATGCAGCATTTTCTCATCTTCAACAGCCTGTTGTCTTTTAATTGCATGAATTTTCTTGTTTTGATCTGTAATGAAGTACTAGAATTAAGGACTAGAGAATAAGTCAAACATAAAGCTTGTAGTTCTGTCATCTAATTAGCGCTGGCATGTGCCAGGTCCCAGGGTGATGGGCATGATGGGCGGAGTGGAGTAACGGCTGGACCAAAGTGACAGGAGCTTGAGCACCTGCCCAGATGCTCCTTCAGGGTGACAAGCCTCCAATACACCATTGCTGAAGGCTACAGGTAGCTGTGTGGTTTTGGCTTCCCTGTAGATGGGTTCAAATGATTAGCCACTTCATGACTATGGGTCTGGATAAGGCTTGACTAATGGGTCGCTGAAAAAAATATGGCATAGTTTGTTATTTACGAAATATTTGCATTTGAACAGCACGTTTCCTTGAGCCTGCAGAAGCCGGGGCAAGAGTCAGAAACTGGAAAAGAAAAATAACTTTTCTTTCTGTAAGATTTCCAATTTTAACCAGTCTCGTTCTTTTGACCAGTTACACACTAGAGTCAGAACAGCACAGTTAGAAGAAAGTTGCGGTTTTTTTCTTAAAGCAGTTACATGTAGGCTGCTCTAATTAATAAAATGGTAATAAAAGAAAGAGGGAAATTTGACTCTGTGTGTGTGAAGGATGGTAAATTTACATTCCTAAATGATGTATGGCTGTCTCCTGTAGGCACAGAGATGTGTCCCAGGCTGAGCTCGCCTCTGCAAGCTTCATTTTGGCCTTATTTCTTTCAAGCCAGCCTGTTTCAGTTTAAAAAACTTGTGTGAGGCAGAAAGCAAGCTGAGGGATGGTGTTTGGAGAGAGGGCGGGAGTGGGGCTCTCCTCAGGGATTCGTGGAGACGTCTGGAGAAGCGCAGAGCGGAGCTGTGGCAGGCGGGCCTCAGTGGTGAGGGCAAGAAAAAGCCCTTGGAGAGCCTTCGCACACTAAACCATCGCGGAAAGACAGACCTGGTTGGTGATTCAGATGCCTGAAAGTTATCGCATCAGGTTGAAGCTGCTCTCCGGGTCCCCCTGTCGCCTCCCCACACGGTGCCGGGGGAGCGTAGCAGATGGCTGAGGGGATCCTGAGGCCGCTCCGAGCGGAGGCAGAGGTGCACACCATCAGCCCTAGCCACGTGTGGCATAGTGAGGGATGCACTTAAATCCTAAATCCCAGAGGTCTCACCGAGCACTGCAGCGGCTGGGAGGGGCGACGCTGGCTCCCCGGGGTCCCTAACCCAGACCCTCCCACGAAGGTAGGTGCCACTTACCTTTCTCATGAAGAACGGGACAGGTCTCCACTTTCAAAGCGGGCCCAGGAGTTTGCTGATGCTGCTCCATGAGCTTTGTGTGTTCGCCAGCCTTTGCCAAGGGTGGGAGAGATCCTTGGCTGGGTGCGTCGAACAGCAAAGAGCTGAAGTGCCGGTGGGCACCTCCCTGGTCACTGGGGCCTGACCCCGGGTAAACACAGCAGGGGCATGCCAGCTGGGTGGAGCAGGGGGTTTTGGTGGAGAAATGCCTTCTTTGGAGCCCGGGTCTAGTTTCGTCAGGACGTAGGTGCCAAGCTCCTCAGTTCTGTTGCAAGAGAGGTGCAGCCACGACGCCTACCTGAGCAGCTTTAACGCAAAAATACTGCAGGACCAACGGGTTTTAGGTGCTCTCAAGACCATGGGATTAACTGAGTGCTTTCACCCTGGATTTTCATTGCTCATGCTGGCTTGAGCCAGAAAAAAGAGTCAAAATATAGTGGCTTTTTTCAAAAAGACATATTGAAAAAACAAAAATAAACCCTTCCATAACTGGGGTCAGCTGAAATGTTCCCATATAATAGTTTTGCTTCCAATTTTAGCCGTTGTTTTTTCAGCTCCTCTTTTCTTTTCTCTGATAGAAATTATAGGAGCAGAAGCAGAGAACGGACCACCTGGGTTGTCAAATTCAGTCCCCTGCAGTGTCAGGGATATAACAGCAGATAATTAGTCCAAACATTCACAGAATATCCACTTTGTAGGTTCTGACATAGTACAGGCCACAGAAAATTTCCCAGTGTTCTACTATAAACCAAAGATCTTTACCTAAGACCAAGAGTCACCACTATAATATAAGACAGGAAAAGAGAAGGACAGATTGACAACATCTTAAGTACCTAAAATCCAAAGCATCGGTTTGGAAAAGTGTTAAGTATGAGAAAGAAAAACATTTGCTGGTAAAAGATATCAGCTTTCTTATTTTCAGAAAGTTAAAAAAAGAATCAGGTGTTTTGACAGTTATGAAACTTCTATTGAAATTTTCAGTTAGAATATTTGCCAAAACTGATCCTTTCCCACAGATAGTCTGTTTTGATTAATTTCCCTTTTTCCTGAGAAAAATATTTTATCAAACATTTCCCACCCTTCTCTGGTCTTAGTCTGTGTGGCAGTTCCTACATCCCGTCATAGTAAGAATGAACGCGTTCACTTTATTACAGTTTTACTTCTTCAAATCTTGTATTCCAGATTATTCTGAAAATGCATTAGAAAAGTCTTGTTTGATCAAAACCCTCTATATTTTTCTCTCAACTGTATCAGCTAGTCTAATATCATCTTTTTTTTCATTTAACCTCCCTGAAAATGCATTAGAAAAGTCTTGTTTGATCAAAACCCTCTATATTTTTCTCTCAACTGTATCAGCTAGTCTAATATCATCTTTTTCTTCATTTAACCTCCTCTCTCTATACTACCACATTTTTCATCTAATACTGTCTTTACAATGATCAGTATATATTACTCTTTCTATTTCAAATATGCAAAATATATTGGACTTTTCGGTTTTCTAGGTTCTGGGCGTTTGCTTCACGCATTGTTCTGGGCACAGAACAATTCACTGTGCTGTCCTTTTTGTTTGTTTATTTTCCCAAAAATGAGACTTCTCAAAATGAAGGTGTACCTTTCTTCTGACCTTATACTTACATGGGTCTACATCTTACATGGGCATTTCCCTACCTTGGGGTAGCTGACATCTGGATATGATTCTTATTTTTATTTCAGCTTTCTGTGGAGAAGAAATGCTTGATTGTTCTTCTGCTAATTTCTGCTTCTCCCTACATTTCTCTTCATTTTCTCTGGTGTGAGCATGCATGCACATACACACACAATTTCCAAAGCACCTTTGATTTTTTTCCCAGATCAATAGAGCATTTAAACTCCAATGATCAAGGAAGATTAGCTTGTTTATTTCCCTCCATATTCTGACACAAGTGGCAGATCTTGTAAACTGCTTTGATTTGATCTTAGTGCCTATTATAAAGTTTACTCTCCCCAAAGCCATCCATGAAGTCAAAGTACTCTTACTCTAAACGCGAGCAGAGCAGAACTCAAAAAGGCGAGTTAAAAAGAGAACAAGAGTGAATATCTTATCCCAGAATTTTGCTTTCTGCTATCCTTGTCCATAGTGATCAGAACAATTTGCTTAGTTGAGGACTGTTCAACATCTGTAAGGTTGCCAGCACCAAGTGAGGGTGCAGTATGTATCATCGTTAAAACTGTGAACAAATATAAATACAAATCAGATCATCCCTTGGTGAGAATGGGGCTGGATTCATGATGTTAGATTTATGCTGGCAGCATGGATTTGATCCTAAACCTGTTCAAGATCATGAAAAAATACCATTGACCTTGGCTGACTCTGGCTTAGGCTCTGACTTCAGAGAGTCTTCTGCATCCCTCCTCTAAAGCCTGGACCCTTCCATGGTCCTTGCTTTAACATCCTTTATTTTGCTGTCCTTTCTTGCTTTGGATACAAGAGAAGAAAAATTGCGAAGCCCTAACGTCAGAGAAATTGGCCAGGGGAAGGGGACATGTTTATTTTAGTTGTTTTTGCTATACTCCAAATCCCACTTTGGCCTCTGTCTCTTTCAACCTTTCTCCTCTTTTTTTTTTTTTTTTTTTTTTTTTTTTTTTCCTTGGGGGTGGTGGGGGTGGTTTTTTTCAGTGTTAAAAAGAGCACTTATTCAAAACATGCTGTCCGGTTTTCTGTTTTGCTGGGTGATGTAAGTGTGTAACTTTCCCGTCCAATCTCTCCACCCTCTCTTATCACCATCATAGTCTCGGTTCTCTCTCTACTATCTGGTGTCCTTGATTCCCCCGTCTTTCCCGTCTTCCTGCTCTGTACAGTTGCTGGTTTCCTCCTCCCTAACAAGTGCGTGCCGTGGGTAACCCTGCGCTCTCTGTAGTTCTCACTTTCTTTTGCCGCAGGAGGGTGGTGTCCCCTCCTTGCGGACCAAGGGTGGCCACCAGGTTGGTGGCTTCAGCCAACTCGTGTTGGAAGTGCTGTGGGAACAGAGGGTAAGCAGGCTGTGTGTTTGTGTGCTTAGTCAGGCATATGCTCATGCATATTTTCCGGGAATTATTGGTATTGTTCTGTTTAATATCCATCCTAGTGGTACACAAACAAGGAGCGAGCCGTTGTTCTCACAAAGAGGGAGTGAGGGTGAAGTGAAACTGAGAAGCATCTGGAATTGGCCTGGTGAAGCAGCATCTGAGAGATATGATACCAGCTCATGAAAGCAAAAGAATTGCTGTGTTAGAGAAGAAAACCACTCTGTTATTTGCTGATTAACTCCTGGGGTCTGGTAGGCTTTCCTTGAGTCTTCCTTTTGAGTGATACTTAGGGCTCTTTTATCTCTTCTCCTTCCTCCCCTCTGCTGTGTTTTTCCTCCTTTTCCTTATCTAATTTATTGTCTCTTTATTTGCTTTAAATCACTTTCCCATATGGATTTCTCTCCTCTGACCCATCTTCCCCTCCCTCATCTGATTCCCAGGAGTCTTCTGTCGTCATGGAACTGGGAGAAGAGCAGCCTTGTTCCCGACACCGAGTATCAGCTGCAGGCTCCTTTCCTCCTTCGTTTTCTTCCTTGCCTATTCTCTGCTGTTAGTGTTGGAAGCATATTCACAAAGATCATCCACTGGATTGAGGAAAGAGATCTTATCACCATTATTTTGTTTGTTTTATTTAAGATGGGGAAAGAAATGGAAAGGAAAGGCCTTCACTGTTACCAGTGTTACTTAGTTTTGAATGTAGGGTTTTTCCTCCTGTTCTAATGTATCCTAATACGGTTATTTTCCTTTATCATTGCAGTAAATTGTGGTTTTGTAGTCCTGATAACTGCCTCAAAACATCCTGCTGATGGCGGTGATAAGTTTCTCAGGCGTGAGAGAACATTGCCCTTAAAATCAGGGAAACTGAGGAATGGAGGGATGCTCTGATTTGCCCAAGATTTGGCATTGTGTTGTTGGCAGAGCTCGAAACAGATCCCAGGAGCCTTGGCCTTTTGTTAAACTCTTTTTTTGTTTCAGGGGCGATGATAGTTATTCCTCAGCCTGGGTTGTTCTCCATGTGAAGTCAACACAGCCTAATTCCTGTAGGATGTTTCCTTGTAGCTGCTTCACTGGGTAATTGTTGTACTGAGCTGATGGTGGTTATGAAGTTTTTCACCTGGTGTCACACTGTTGAAAGCACTGGCAACACGGGGGACGGGTGAAGAAGGCAGCTGGCATTTGTGACATGAGCTCTTTGGAGATGGCAGAAAATCAGATGGTCTAGAATTAATATCTCTGACCTAGACATGCTGGTGATGTTTGAATCGGGATGAATTATTGTAGTTCTCAAATGGAACAGTGTATGCAGCCCATAATGGGGGAGAAAAGCAAATATCACCGAAGCCCCTTAGTTCAGAGTTCTCTTATTTAAATTGGAATACTTTGATATTTTTGATACAGCTGCACATTGATTAATATATTGACTTGCTGAAACAGCTTGTAAAATATGTACGTTCTAACTGCTAAGCATGTTCCTAGGAAATGCTGAAAATCTGCTCTGGGCATCTCAGGTTATTAAGGGCAAAACTAGCTCACTTACCTCATAGCTAAATACGGACCAGGTGAGTGGTTGCAGAAGGGGCTTTGCACACAGCGTGTTAGTGCCCCAGACTGTTTTGGGGAGGGATCGTCATCTACTGCACACTCTTGTGGCTAAACAACCAGTGTTTCTGTCGGGAGCATCAACAGGGAGGCTGTACATCATACAATCCACGCAATTTTGTTCTGAATTCAGCAGCATCTGTGCTTATACAGACTGAGGTGCTAAGGCTGAAATCTGGAGCTTGCATTACTACTGTCTTACATTGCATCTGTCTTGTGGATAAACAGAGCAGCCGCTCTGAGGTCAAAACAGCACCTTTCACCAGTGATAATTTAATGGGAATTATTTTCAGTGTAAACTAGACAAGAATTGGAAGCCTCCTGTGCTGTAGCTCATGAATGGAGATGTTCAGGGAGAAAAGGAGTACTGGGAGAAAAAGCAAATGTTAACTAAATGCATTACGCACACGATTTTGAAACATGTACTTGGCAGAGGGAAGGGTGAGCAGTACAAGCCAGATTCTGCTGTTGAACACACCAATGTAAACCTAGAGTAACTCCTTTGGAGAGGAAATCAGGGGGGCTGCTCCAGACCGATGAACGTGTAGAATTTGAGGCAGAGACAGAGTGCCTGCAATGGGGAAAATGAACAAGCTGAGAAGTGGATGTCATGGAGAACAACCTCCAACCACCGTCACCGCTGTCGATGGTTTAATTTGGGTGTGTAATGGTTATGGTGATGCAGTGGGAAACATTTGTACAATATGGGGTTGTTTTTACTTTTTGGAGTATTTTCTGCATATACCTATCATAATCCCTCTAGACTGTGAAATTAGGCCATATACTGTTTTTACAGTGAGCCCTTTGTGTTTCTGGCAACAAACACTTCTGAACTCTGCTCTCCAGTCTTGTGGCCCTAAACTCCTTCACCCCCTCCCTTACTGTCCCATCTCCAGCAATAATATCCCCTCCTCTGTTTATAAACAAACACCCTCAGAGGAAGTTCACAGGAAGAAAAGTTGGTTAATGAAAATCAACCATGCACTCAGGTCCAGGCTGTGGGTTGGAGCCAGCAGGGTTGCTGGATGTTTCCTACTCTGCATCTGCTTGTAGGAGTTTCTTTGATGAGATGTTTGCCTGTCCATCTAACTATGCGTCTTTCTCTTCTTTTCCCTTCTTCACGGAAAATATGAAAAAAGAGGGAGTAAAATTATAGTCTCAATTTGCTTTAAAATCAGCGTGGGCAGTATTTGGCAACCCCGAGGAGGGAGACTAGCTTCAATGAACTTGTAGAATTTCTTCTTGATAAATCCACTGATTTTGTCTTTTTTTTTTTAAACACTGAAATCTAGATTCTGGCTCCTGCCAAAACTGTTGCTCTTGAGTTGCGCAAAGGCTGTAAAAGGACTGAAATAGCCCAAAGGATAATTGTCCTACTATAGTCTGAGCACGAGGCTGATACATCTGGTGTTGCACATCACTGTCACAGAACCACCAGCTTAAGGAGGTAGGAGTGAGCAGGACCCAAGGAAGTAGATAACACAGGACTGTGTAGTCACCATAAGCTCTGGAGCAAGGGACAGATAGGCATGGTAATGGTGCTGTCAGCTGGAAAACACAAAATGCTTTAACTTGCTCCAGAGGTCCCCGAAGCCCCTTACAGCACAGGGGGAACCTGAGGAAAAAGTCCATTTTCTTGTGACTGCTCCTGGGTTGTGCTTTCAGTACTGCACCTTGGTGGTCTCAGATAGGAGGTGAGGGAATTATGTGTTTGTTTCCTTCCAGGAGACACCGGGATCCTCTAAAAAGCTTTTCTGGCTACTCAAAATGCATGGGAAAATCATTAGATAAAGGAAAACTCTGGGAGTGTGGGAGGCAGCACTGGTCAGGGCTGTGGTTCCTCGCTTGCGCAGGGGTGTGGTATTGATGCATCGCTCACGTCACCGTCCCAGGCTCCCCCTCTTCCATAGGGAGTGTCTTTGGAAATTGGGAATAAGGGAGTTTTTACAGATATAATAGATGTGAAAGTTGTGGTCCCACTTTTAGTTCTAAGAGCCTTGAAGTTTTAGATGTATTACAAAAGGTGTCCAGTGCTGGCAGAATCTCCATACCTTAAAATGTGAACGGTTTAAAATAGTCTTAGCTGTTGTTTTTTGTTGAAAGAGCAGTTTCTCTTATTGTACAAATATTTTCTGTCAGGTAATTAATAGCCTTACTTGTAAGACTATTCCATTGCGGTCTCTCCACCTCCCACCCCAATCAGAAATGAGCGTTTCGTATTGCAGCGTGGACAAAGTTTATCAGTTGTTGCATGATCCCTTTGCCTGTGAACAGATTGAAGAAAGAAGGGGGCAGGGTGGTGGTGGAAATGGACCTGATTTATACTGATGAGCTTCCTCCAAGAATTCCAGGATAACTATCAACAGTTTCTCCTAGGAGGAAAGTTGAGCGATTCATTCTTGCCCTTTGAAGAGCTCTGAATTAATGAAGAGCAGAGTATCTTCTGCTCTTTGTGCTGGGAAAGACTGGAATTCCCTAAAGTCCTCTTGCTAGAGATGGTTTAATCAAACAGACTGTTTACATTCTATGTCTCACCAAAGGCAGTGCTCAAACAGGGGTGGTCTTCAGCTATACGCTGTAATACTAGGGGTTTATTTTATTTTATTTTAAACGTCAGCATATCACCGGTTTTACTGGGAAATGGCCGTATCCAAACACCTGCAGGCTCCGTGGAACAGGCCAGAGAGGGAAGCAACAGCAGCTGCATCTCACAGAGGCAAAATGATACTGTGAGGGGTCTGTGTTTCTTCTCCAAAGGTTTCTGCAGGGTTGGGATTTGGCAGCAAAGGTGGGCTGGGAGCACTTGTACTCATGGAGGAAGACACCTTCCAGTGGTAGGAGGCTGAGTACTGGACCAAACTCTTCCCTCTGCCTCAAGCGCGGATGGCAGGGGCAGAGAAGCAAGGGCCTTTCTGCCCCAACCATGTGTTTTGTCTCACACTGTGAAAGCCAAACTGTTTTGGTGAACAGTTTCTGTGCTCTCATACTTAAGAAGGCACTAAATGAAATGGGAGCTATGTATTTCATGAAAGAGAGGGAAGAAGGAAATGAGATTAGGATAGCTCTTCCTACCATTGCCCATCTCTCCCCTCCCCTCCCTCAGGATGAACGTCTCTTGCACCTATATCAAGAAACCAACACTTCATTGCACATCTGTATGTCTGAAATTGGCCATAAACCTTGAGTCAGGATCTAAACTTGTGTTAAGATACATTTTTTTTTTTTTTCCAAAAAATACTTTGGTATCTTCTGGAAGTGATGTACTTCCGCTCCCCATGCACAGGATCTTCTGTGCATCATTGAGGAGGATGCACGTAAGTAGGCAACGGGGCCAACATTCTTCCAAACCCAAGCAATCCAACCAGCTGTTCAGCAGGGATGTTATTTATTGAGAACTGTCAATGTGTTCAACACATGGTGTCCTTTGCACTGACGAACTCACAGCCTGGCTTTTATGGGGTTTCTCTGACACTTGTCAAACACTGGTGACAGGGCAAGCTTTGCGAGGCACAGGTTTTTATGTGAAAATTATTATAGAAGGGTATTGCAACAAGATGTCCTGTAAGGAAAGGAGAAACAGAGACTAGTTGGCAGAGAAGAAAACAGAAGCAGTTGCAAAGGGTAGAGGTTTCTTTTTGGCTGGTGGTTTCAGGAAGAGAACAGAGATTTCCTTCAGCGATAAATTAGATGCTTTGGGAGAAAGAAAGGGTGTTTGTTCCATGATGAAACTGCTGTGTGAGAGAGAAGCAGGCTCCCTCTTCTGCTAATTCAAGCTGCTTATTTTGTGGCATAATGGTTGGAGGTGGGCAGGTTGCTCTGGGGTTTTAGTTGCTACTTTGCAATTGCTCTGAGGTGCCTTCAGCTCTGTCCTTTCCATCTGTGAAGGTGGGATAATGGTTTGCAGCAGTCCTCAGAGAGATGCTGTTTGTAAGGATGAGGTAGTATCATCAGTGCAGCGCTTTGGTCACGTATGATGCTGTAAATGGCAAATGCCACTCCACTGTACTAAAAGAAGAAATGCTCAGCCAAGAAGTCCCATTGGCCAGGGTCGTGGTAGGTCCCTGCAGCGCTGTGCTGCTATAAAGAGAAGACTGACGTTGTGGAATGCCAAAGAGACAAAAAGACAGAGGCATATCTTGCCAATCTCTTACTTATCTATTTGTCCCATCTTTTTTCTCTTGACTTGTGTAAGCTCGTATTCATGAGTATCACAGGTATTTATTTTCCCCCACTGAAAAACAGAGCTGTTGCCTGAACAGTGTGACTCTGGCCACATTCCCTCCTATTCAGCACAAAGCAATCTTGGCTCTTTACTAGTTAATATTTTCTGTCAACAACCTGCAAGAAAACATAAAATCAGTGCTGATAAAATTTGCAGATGTTGCAGAGTTCAGGGAGTGGTAAACAATGACCAAAACAGGACTCTCATTTGGGTGTTTTCAAAAACTGAGAACATGCAAACAGTATGCATTAGAATAAAGCCAAATGTGAAGTCATACATATAGAAAGACAGGCGGCAGGTCATACATAAAGGACGGATGGTGGGGGAAGGGTCTTTCACCTGGAAGCTAAATGTTTAGGAGTAACTGCCTGTTGGAATAGATAAAGCATGTAAATGTGAGCTGCCAATGCGATGCTGTGGCCAAAGGTTTAGAGTCATCGTTGGCTATGTAAACAAGGAAGCATTGAACAGGATTGGGGAGGTTGTATTGTCCTTGTATTGACACTGGAGTAGCTGGTGCTGAAGTACTTTGTCCAGTTCTGGTGTCCAGAGTTTAAGAAGGATGTGGTATGAAAGAGGATTTAGAGGAAAAAAATTAACAATGACAATAATTATATGATTTGTAACAAGTCTTAAAGTATTTGACTCAAGAAGATTAAGAGGTGACTTGATCATCATGATCTTTTAAGTATATGTTTGAGGACTATTAATCTGATAATTCGAGGTTGGAAATCTAATAATAGACAATATGAGTAAATCTAATGGATGCACATGGAGGCTAAGCAACTTCAGAACAGAGAGAAAATGCAGTATTTTAGCCCTGAGAGTAGTCAATGATTGAAAAACCTTTCTGAGTAGAATGGTGGAATATCTGTCACCATAACTTTCAAATAAAAGTTCAGCATTTTTCCAAAGTACAAATTCTTTAAAGAGGAGTTAATTCAGTCCTCACCCATATTGTGTCTGAGTGCTTCTAATGTCAGATTATTCTGGGGTTTTCAGATATTACTGCAAAAATAATTGAAGCCAACAGTAAAGCACAGGTAGCGCTAGGATGCTAATTTCAAATCCTTTAATTTTCCAGTATTTCTATGGATTCTCCTTGACACTGGTAGGATATTTCTAGTCACCATAATATTTCCAGCTCTTTGTAGGGTCTCCTG
Organism: Aptenodytes forsteri; assembly: GCF_000699145.1. Taxonomy (NCBI): domain Eukaryota; kingdom Metazoa; phylum Chordata; class Aves; order Sphenisciformes; family Spheniscidae; genus Aptenodytes; species Aptenodytes forsteri. The sequence continues at coordinate 1,552,611 of NW_008795575.1, forward strand.
GGCATCACTATAGTTGAATTGTCAGGCTGAGTTTCATATGTTGTTAATCTTGTTTAGATTTTGTCACCTTTAACCGGAACGGTGTGCTGAGCAATGACTTGACTTTCCCCTTCAAAACAGTCCAGTGTTTCAGCTAGTCTGAAGACAAGCTGAAAAACAAGACTGAAATCTTTTCTCGTTGAAGGTAGTAAGAGTTTTACTGTTGACTTCAATGAAGGCAAGAATTTACCTCCAGAATACAAACTTTGGGGAGCGAAATCAAGGTTTCCCTCTGAAAGCTGGAGCATTGACAATGTCAGGACTGTGAAGCTAACACAGCAGACATCTGTTAAAAACAGAGAAGTGAATGAGAAAGCAGAGAATAAGCTTGGGGTGACTTTTGCTTGTCATCTCCTTGCTGGGTGGTCTCCCTCACAGTCTCAGGGCAGAACAGCAGTCCAGTATGTAGGCTGTATGCTGAAATGACCTATTCTTGTGGCTTTGGCTGAGTTGCAAACAGAAAATATAGACCAAAGACCTATCGAAGGTGATTAGTGTTATGAGACAGGATTTCATTTCATTTGAGCCATCCCCAGCTGGAGACCGTTCCTCAAAATTCAAATTTAAGCCAAGTGCTCAAAATGCCCCAGTCTGCTCCCTCAAACCCATGTGCACATGTATATATAGGTCTATGCACAGAGAAAGTAGTACGTGTACATGCTATTTTGTTAGTCTTCATTTCTTTGGTTCCAAATTTAACCAGAAGTGGAAGGGCTGAAATAACATAAGAAAGGTTGGACATACGATATTTCCTGCTGCTCAGCTAAACACAAGAATTGCCAAAAATCTTCCAAGGTAGCTTGTTTCTTTTACATTTTTCTCCCAGTTCTGCAGGCTGGAGAAGGTCAATTACTTTTGAGAAGCATTTGACTTTGGCAACGCTTATGGAAAGCGAAGTAGAATTATGACCTTTTGGAGGTTTGCCCATCGCTGTCCCATCTTGTCCTTTAAGAACTAAAGGCTGAATTTTCAGATACAGCCTTCGATTTAATAGGTGTGAATTTGTTTCTATACACTTCTAAGACATCGTGAGTATCTGTGTGAGAATTCTCTTTTAGATGTCTATTTATTTGTGCTCACAGATCAAGTGATCACTGATATTTGTAGAGCAGAAACACAAGCTCAGGTATTTCCAGGAGGAAAATCATACCAAAACAAATGAAATTGGATTCAAACTGAGCAGAAAAATAGGGCTCTAAAATTATATACTTAGGTTAGTATGTGGTGACTACAGCCTATCTGGAATGCATACTATAATAGTTATATCATGTTAGAGAGGCAGGTTTTTTCAGCAGGATGTTTCCTAGAAAGCACAAATATCTCTGTGGTTTGTGTATGGGTTTGGAACTTGTATGCAAGTATGGAGCGGGGAATTTAAGGCATGAAATAGTCATGATTAGAGAAGGCCCGGATCCCTTTCAAAAGCGACAGCAGAAAACAGGCACAATCAGCTCCGTTCTGCCTCCTGTTATTGCATGCTGTTCTGTGTATTGCATCGGAGACGTTACTTTTAAGGTTGGTAAATTCCTCAGTTGTTTCTATTAGCACAGGAAAGATGCAGTCATATGGGAAAGACAGATGCAGTAAGATATTTGAGTCTGGATGAGATCTAAGATATTTTTACAATAAGATACTTAATTTTCACAGAGGCAAAGACCTTGCATGGTATAAATCAGTGTAAATCCACTGGAACTACTCAGTTTTGCACTCACAAAGTATCTGCCCAAGAATGTTCTCAAAATCCAATTAAATAACTAGAACTGTTTCATGTGGAAATGCCCCTCAATTACAAAGACAAGGCTAAGCTATCATGATGTGATTTTTACAGTCCCCTCACAGGGTGCCCTAGTTTGCATTCATGGAATTTTTTGTTTTTGTTTTGTTTTTGTAATAATGTGGATGTTGGCCATCTGTCTGATCCTGGAAAGGTTGTAAGGTTGTCCCCGCTCCCCAGGTCCTCTTCCCACTCCCTCATTGATCATAATGCTTGATTTAGGTGCCACTAGATTTCCTTCTTTGTTCTCTAGCCCTAACCTCCCCCCCACAAACACACATGCATTGTGCAATGGTGTAAAAGCTCTTCTCTCTGCAGCTGGGAGTAGTAACTGCTCAGCTGGTTCCAGTGCTGCCTTAAAGCTGCTGTAAAGGTCAGAGACAAAGGAATTCTAAAAAGCAAAACAAGCTGTGTTGTCCTCCCTTCAATCCTCGCTGTGTATTTTGATCAGCACGACAAGCAAGCTCATGTGTAGACCTCCACTTCTCGCTGCTCCACGTTTCTGGCCGTCGAGGGGGTTCTGTAGGGCAGCATGTCGGGCGTTTTTCCAGCACGACTACGGGCTTGGCCGCTGCTGCAGCTGATTGACTTGCAGTGCTTGTCAGGCACAAAGCACATTTTGAAAGGAAATGCCATATTGAACTCCCAGTGAGCTGATGGGTATTGTGCACGGTCATCTGATGGCACAGATGTGCCCCTAATAATCCTTCCAGGAGAACATTTCCTCCTGGGATGCTCTGGCCATCTGATCTGCTCTGAGGTATGCTGACCTATCTTGACCCAGTTTATGATCAATTCTCTGCTGTTTTCTAAAATGAGCCCAGAAATACCACTTTATCATTTAGATTGCCTGGAAGTTATGGTACTTATGTGTCTGTTCTTTCCGTAGAAGATACTCTCTGTGTTTGCTCTCAAGCATTAACTCTTACAAAAGGGAGGAAAGCCACTCCGTCTTAGCATGCACAAGAGTAAATTTCTCTGTAGAGCTTTGATAGCTAATCAGTATTTGGCTAATAGTGCAGGGAGGAGGAGGAGACGTGGAAGCAGAGGTAACGTATGTTCCACCAAGCACGTTGCTGGGTACATTCATCTGTGTGTGTAGAGCGACCCTTCTGCTGGTGTGCCATCATATTTGTGTCCTTTTTTGCAAGTTTGTGTGTGCTTCCAGTTTTGTGTGTGTTACTTGTGCATGCATCTGTGAAAGATGGATGATTTTCATGCATGCCTCTTGATATGTATCCGTGTGTTTTGCAACATCTGCTTTTAAAGTGAGAATGATGTTAATGCTGGATTTCTCTAAAGGTGAATACACTGCCTCAGCTACAATAGGATGGTTAATTCGTAACCTGGTTCTGCTGATCAGTGAGCATAGATAAGCTTGGAAGCTGAGAGGTGTGTTCAAGTCTCTTTGAGCCAAACCAACAAACTTACTGAGGGCTTTCCATTCCCTTATATTTGAAGGATATCTGGGTTTTCATAAACACTAAACTCTGCTTTATTATCAGTGGGCCACACTAGAGTGTCTAAAACTGGCAGCCACCAACCTGAATTCTTGTCTGAATCAGGCCTGATGCAAAGCCTCCCATATTTATGACGTACACCAGTGATTCTCTGAACGGTGATGGCTGCAGGGTTTATGATTTAAAGTTAAGTAGTATCAGAACAAAGCCTTCCTGTACTATCTTAATACTGTCCCTATGTCTGCATATGTTATGATCATCTCTAATAACATGGACACATACTGGTTTTCCAAGCTTCAACCAAAAATATTTGGTTGTTTCTGAGAACAAGGCAGACAAATAAATTGTTTTGTAGATATTAGAAAATACTTACCCTTGTTCTCTGGAATGTTCCTGTCTTCCCAGACTTTATAGCAGGGACTGAAGTTTGACCCTTGCGAAGGATGTGCTTTTTGCTATCCATCTAAAAGCCCGCCTAAACCTAGTTATTAGATCATAAACAGCCACAGTTTGTTAACCAAGTACCAGTCTCCACTGGTTCTGCAGCTTTATTGTGAAATGCTTAGGGAGATCTAGATAAGAAGCCAACCTTCCCACTAATACTTGTTTACGCTGATACTGTATACAAAGGAGCCCTTGCAAAAGCAATACCCGGTCCAAGGATGACCCTGTTATAATACTGCAAGGACTGAAGCTCGCTCCTCTGTGCCATCTGGTTGTGCAGTGTTGTGTGTTCATTTACACCTCAAAATCCTCACAATCTAATAATTTCTCACTAACCCCAGCCTACCAGATCTATCTGCAGTAAACTCTCATATACTGTTAGCCGGTATATTCTCACAATAGGCTCAGTGAGGTGTCACTAATGTGATTGTCCATGCCAGTGGCTGCTCTGTTGCAGCCTACATGATTTTGTTATCAGAAGGGAAGGATTTATGTAATGTTCGTAACTAACCAGCCACTACAAATTAATGTGTTGCTGTTTTAGCTGTTCTCACCTCCCTGTTTTCAGGCTTCAAGGTATCTCATTGAGCATATGAGTGACTGGGAATTTGAGAAACAGTACAGAATATATGCTTAATTTAATGCTAAATGGCAGTGATATAAAGATTTTGATATTGCAAAGAGCCTTGGGCCAAATTCTCAACGTTAAATAGGCATAGCTGTATTAGAGTCTGTATTTCTACATGATGAAGATCTTGTCTTTTATGTCAAAACAAAAAGAACTCCATCCTTCTGTCTCAGATCTGAATCCTATTGCATAGCTTGTAAATGATAATATCTGGTGTGGATTCGGCTAGATTGATAGCAGCAGCAAACATCCCCTTTTTGCTCGCTTAAGTAGTACGTTGCTACCTGAGCAAGTCTCAGGTGTTTGCTTGAGCCACTCCTCGTCTCAGGGGGCGACCTCAGGAGGCCTCTTAGCTGTGTTGGAAATGGTATAGACAGAGATGTTGCCTTAAGTACTCTGGACTCTGAATTATTTAACTATTGTGGAAGGAAGTGGGGGCTGGGGTAAGCATGGCGAAGGAAAGGAGAGATTATTTCTCCCCTTTGTAAAACTATATTGGGTTCAACGTCATACCATGAAATATCCAGTGCAGAACTCAAGAACTGCTCCAGTGGATCTTCACTGACTTATCCAATTGCATGGAACATGGGGATACTTAACCCAAATCTGTCGGTTTTAATTATTTTCCTCTGGACAGATAAAAGCTTTCTATAGGTTCCTGTAGAATATTTGCTCTTTCAAGCGTTCCTCTGTGCTTTGATACTAAACGATTAAAGCATGCTAAAGAAAAAAACAGTCCCAACCTTTAGCTCCCTGTTCTTGGGCCCCCTGACTGCAGCTTTGATTGTTGACCTAAATTCCCCTTTCATAACTGAGTCCTGTCACCTCTGGTTGTAGTCTCCCAGCAAAACAGGCACGGCCAACTTTCAGAAGTGCAGGGCACTGTTTTCCATTCTGCCTTGCACGGCTGTGACGGGCTCCGCAGCACACCTGATGTGTTCAAAGTCAAACTGACCTCCTTCTTCCCCTTCCCCCAGCCTCTCGGCTTCTGGAAAGGAAAGCATAACAAGTC